>NC_066893.1:17263297-17563297 GCF_022985175.1 Labeo rohita
AGATAGATAGACAAATAGATGAATGAATGAAGTAGCTCAAATTACTTCTGGCCCCATCCCACTGAAAAAGGAAGGTCAAGTGGAGCGCACTGAATTGTGGGATTGTCCACGGTGCTACTAAATATAGTAAGAATGGCAGTATGCCATTCTAAACATAGAATGTATACATAAACTCTGACTGTTATGTAGTTCTTCTGTTTCCCTTACAAATGGCCCTGAAGGGACAACAGCAGACTGTGAGAATGTCTGTACATGTGTTTGCAACCAAACAAATGCACATGCATACCAACACCAAGTTAAATATAAAGACTCTCGCTGCAGGATTGCATGCAATATTTCAACAGTAAAAATATGACTGCTGCTGATAAAACTGCTGTGTGTTCCCAAATGATTGACACATTGCTTTAGAGCCGTCACACTGTCCTGTCATCGGATTAGAGAGCTCCATCCTCCCCAGCAACAGTGACACATACTGTACACACTCACATGCACACATATATGGTTACAGTAAAAGGTTTTGTCAAGCCTAGCTAACTTTTAATGGCAAATGTGACCCCAAAGTAAAGGCACACACACTTGTGTTCACGCATACATGACTGCCAGGGTTTCTCTAGTGAATAAAAACAAACATGGTTTTATAGTGATTCCACACTGAAGTGCTTCTGTCACTGCTGGATCATGTGACCTCAGTCCCCTGCTCTCCTGCTGCCACTGCCTTTGTCTCATAGCTGAAATTCCTCCTCACTAAACATAGATGCATCCATTCTCAATGCCACAATGGTGCATTTTGGGAAACAGACCAGAATGAATTTCACAATGCTATCATGTATCTTCAAAGAATATTTGAATGCTAACGTTTTATGTTGCAGACTCATGTTAGACTGCTTTAAATAACTTTTTCTTCTACACTCTATAAACATAATGACACTCTATGACAACTTTGCAAATTTATTAAAATGAAAAAACTGAAATAAGTACATTGCATAAGTATTCATACCCTTAACGTAGTACTTAGCTGAAGCACCTTTACAGCCTCAAGTCTTTTTGGGTCAGAGTCGACAAGCTTTGCCCATCTGCATTTGGCAATTATCTGCCATTCTTCTTCTCACCTCTTCACCTCTCAAGCTCTGTCAGTTTAGATGGGGGTTGGCAGACATTTTCAGGTTTCTCCAGAAATGTTTGATTTGGTTCAAGAACAGGCTTGAATGGGCCACTCAAGGACATACACAGTTGTCTAAAAACCACTCTTGCTGTGTGCTTAGACTCACTGTCCTCTTAAAAGGTGAACCTTCTCTCCAGTCTGAGGTTCTGAATGCTCTGGACTAAGTTTTCATTAAGGCTACTTCTATATTTCTAAATCATACTCATTCAAATGAATTTGCCACAGGTTAATTCCACTCAAAGTGTAGTAACATCTACAAGCTATATAAATGCTCCTGAGCTAAATTTCTCAGAAGAGGGTATGAATGCTTATGCAATGGAATGATTTCACTTTTTCTAGTTCTAATAAATTTGCAAATTGTTACAAACCTGTATTATTTAAAGCAGTTTATCAAGGCTGCAAAATGAAATGTGAAAAAATGAAGGGGTTTGAATACTTTTGAAAGGCACTGTATATATAAACACAATTCTGACTTTTTTTCTCGCAAATGTGATAAAAAAAACTTGCAACTGTGAGTTATAAAGTCAGAATTGCATGATATAAACTCACAAGTGTGAGTTATAAAGTCCAATTTTGAGGGAAAATGCAAATCTGATATCAGTTTAACAAGACTGCAACATAAAATGTGAACAAATGAAGGGGTTTGAATACTTTTGCAAGGCACTGTATATATAAACACAATTCTGACTTTTTTTCTCGCAAATGTGATAAAAACTTGCAATTGCAAATTATAAAGTCAGAATTGCATAATATAAACTTACAATTGTAAGTTCTAAAGTCCAATTTTGGCGGAAAATGCAAGACTGATAGCAATTTAACATAAGGCTGCAACAAGAAATGCGAAAAAAATGAAGGGGTTTGAATACTGTTTTTTTTTTATATATCATAATTGTGAGGTATAAGCTTGCAATTGTGAGTTATAAAGTCCAATTTTGAGGGACAACTTAAAATTATATATTTTTTTAGAATATTGTATATATAATAATAACAGTGTGTTCTATATTTTGTGTCTGTTTTTTATTTTTGTTCTTTTATTTATTTATTTTTTCCAGTGTGTTTTATTGGTGGACAGAATTTAGCATCTTCCTGGTGACTGGGAGAACTATGTCATGGAGAATTTTAATGCGCTTGTTATGGAGGGCCAACAAACCACATGAATTTTGAATAAACTGCCAGGAACTGCTTCAGAAGGCTGTTAAAATTATGTTACAACAGAACTGTTTCAAGCTCTTTGATGCAACAGAAATGCTTTAGAAATTAGATTAAAATTTATTTAATCCTTCAGGAATACCAGACCCCAGTGAGTTTACAGAAAATGAGATACGACAAGCTACAGTTGTTTTGAAGTGCCGAGACTAAATTTAGTTAGACGCATGTAGATTGCTGAAGTGAGAACTGGAAAAATAGGACAAAACACAGCAAGACTACTGAGGCGTTGGGGGACGTTTGTCTGCATCCATCTGTAGGTCATTACAGTACGTAATATAATTAGCTAAAGACAATAACCCACATCTTAAATTTGCAGAATCGCAAAATAATTCACAGGGCAAAAGTTCACCTCCATTAAATTTACATGATTTCTATTAGAAGCAGCAACAAATCACCTCTGAAATATAAATACATTTCTGAATGAACAATATAATGGCATTAATGGAAAGACTAATTAAAAAAGTAAGTAAACAACTCCGATATAACCACTATATTACGTCAAAATAAGACTTAAAATGGCATGAAAACATAATTTGTGGGAGTTTTTAGTGAGTAATCACCACGTGTGTTAACTGTTTATCACAGAGAATTCAAATGAGAAAAAACAAAAGTAAATGAATTACAAATTAATTTGAGGAATGCAGTATCTCATAAGGTCCCCAAAAGGCTATACCTAGATGGTTTATAGGGGTTAATTGTGGCTTGGCCAGAGCTCCATTTAGATTTAAGGGTTAAAAAAAAAATAACATAGTTTGAATTATGTCACTGTTAAGAATAGTTCATTGCTAAGCACCATCTGTGAACACATCACATACTCCACGGCACCATGCTGGAGTAAATCTGTCTTCCAATTCAGGTCAATAAATCATTGAAAAATATGGTTTATTTCTGTACATAAATGATGCATGCACATGCATGAGTGGCCTGTGTGTCACATGTCCTGTAAACCTGGCATATGTGAACTCATGCAGACATGAATTATAAATGCGCTTCAGGCTCCAGGCTGCAGAATTCGTCTGATTACAGCTCTTCTTCATGCACATGGATTCCACAGCAACATTGTATAATAAGCTGTGGGCATTCAAGCATTTTGTTGCGCACAGAAAATGGTCAATATTGCAAAGTTGAGCTGCTTAGAATACACTCAAGACATTTGCACATTGAATAAACAGTTTATGACATTTACCTGATAAAGGAACAGGTTAAGGCGTCTACATGACCTTGCATGCTGTCGGGAATAATCAGAGTAAGATTTTGCATGTAAAAGCACTCGTTGTTCAAATGATCACAGAATCAGACAACGCTTATTTGCATACTGTTTATACATTCCACACTGGGATGTACAATTGGAACAGGAGAAAGCACTTTGCACTGAAAAACTTACACATAGCACCTGTAAGACAGAAACATAAAAAACACAAAAATGGAAGAATCATCCATAGATGTTAAAAGTTGCAAGTTATTAGTTAAACAAACCAGCAAATAAACAAACAAACAAAATAGACACACTGCATATGAAATTATTGCCATTGTAATTATTTTATATAATTTGTTTTAATAATATAAATAATAATTGATATATTGTTTTGTTATAAACTGATTGTAATAATTGTATGACATTTTTTATTTAATTATTCAAAAAAATATTGTTTTATTTGATTATTATTATAATATAATCTGATTATTATGAAAGCCTGTTTCCGCCACTAAACAACATTTTTTAAAAAAGGTAATTGCAACTTTTTATCTGACAATTCTGACTTTTTCTCTCACAATTGTGAGTCTACATCTCTCAGAATTCTGTGATGCAAACTCACAATTCTGAATTTTTCTCAGAATTGTGATATAAGGTCGCAATTGCGAATTTAAAAGTCAGAATTGGGAGATATAAACTTGCAACTGCAAGTTATAAAGTCAGAATTGTGAGACATAAACTCACAATTCTGACTTTATAACATGCAATTCAGAATTGTGAGATGCAAACTTTCCCCTTAAAACTGGACTTTATAACTCGCAATTGCGAGTTTATATCTCTCAAATCTGAAAAAAAAAATCAGAATTGAAGATATAAACTCGCATTTGTGAGACAAAAAAAAAGTCAGAGTTGTGTTTATATCCTGCAGTTCTGACTTTATAACTCACTTTTGCGAGTTTTCATAAAAAAATTGAGAAACAATTGTGAATTGTGAGATTTTATAGAGTTTATATCACACAATTCTGACTTTTTTTCTAAATTGTGAATTATCACAATACTGAGAAAAAAGTCTGAATTGTGAGTTTTATCTCCCACTTGCAAGTTTATGTCACAATTCTGAGAAAAAAAGTCAGAACTGCGAGTTTGTATCATGAACATTTGAAGACAAAAGTCAGAATTATGAGATAAAAAGTCGCAATCGCAAAAACCTTATTTTCATGTTTTATTCAGTGGCGAAAACGGGCTTCCATATGTTATAGCATAATTGTGAAATAAGCAAAAAACATTGTTTCTTACATAAAAATGAATTGTTAAATAGTAAAATTACAGATGTACTGTATGAGCATAAATAAATAAATAAATAATATAGACACACTATATTTTATGGTATAAAATAATCACCTCTGTAATAATACAAGTAAAATAAAAGCCATTTTTTTATTTTTGTTTTTTTTTTTTTACAAAAACTTGGGTTAAATAGTCGATTTCAGATGCTCTGTAAAGACAAATAAATAATGTATAATATATAAAAAAATAATTTTGATAATATTAATTCATGTAATATTACCACGCCTGCGTAGACCTGACTAGTCTGATAATATCAAAATTGTGACATAAATAATTAAATAAAATGCCTCTTAAATACAAATGATACAAATGGGTTAAATAGAAAAACTATCATTACAACTCTCAGAAGATGTCAGCATGGCAATGGATATGGCAATGTTAATGTATTTGGTTTTGGTGGAATAGATCTGCTAAGCTGCTGAATTGCTGCCACTGTTGGTTACTGATATTATTGTAGATTACTGCAGCTGCCGCTGCAAAGCAACTAAGGGTACTTGCTGCTGCCAATACAGACACCGATACGGTGCTGTGAGTATTTAAGCCCCGTAGCAGATCTACACAGGTGGAGCTGGGGAGGTGGAGGGTTTCAAAGGAACTCTGAAAGCACGCTGCGAAATGCTCTGGTGAATGCTAACCAGCCATTTAAATGTAAAGCAGTAAGCTCATTTGCTCCGTATGCAACATGAACCAATCAGCTTGTGCCAAAGAGTTTAACGCTGTGATTATCATCAGTTTGCGTTAATGACCCATCAGCCTGCACCATCTAGAGTTTCATGACAGAACTTGGTATTTATAGTTCCCTCTAGAACTAAATGATTCATGCTCTTAATATAATTTTGGGTAATGAAATATCAGCATCAACACCACACCAAGAAGAAAACGTGAGTTGCTTTTATGCATGCTGACTGGTTGAACATCAATGTGCTAAGTGTATGACGAGGCACGTACGTCGCTTGTGACAGAAGGCAAATATTTTCTGACCTCCACGCCAGGTCTCATCCATTTGCAGGCCTCAACATTTGAAAGATTGTTAAAGGTCAAGCAGGTTTTGGCCCATGGGGCTTGACCTTATTGAAAACTCCTGTTTTTTTTCCCCAAGTTTTCCCTGAACCAGCCACGTGCATTAGTGTCCAGTTTTAAGAGGTCCATAATCCAGGCATCTCTCTGTGCCCCTTCCATGAACTCTGACAGGGATATCTGACCTGTGGATGAAGAGGAAGAGGAAGAGTCTTTAATGGATTTTTTCATCAGCCCCCACCCCTCTCTCTCACTCTCTCTCTGACCACCGATGGGCTTAATTTAGCAGCAGTCTAAGTCTACACATATTTAGGCTGCAGCACATGGGATTATTATATAAGGCTGTTTATTCATCAACGTGCTCCTGTGCAGTTTTCGAAAGTAAACATCCTTTTGATACACCCATGAGTTTATTTACTTTGTCTATCAGTATTAGTGCCGACTCCTAAATCGAAGACTGAAAAGGATGAGAAGAAATGGCTGAATAAAGTCGTTATTTATTCTCATAGCTCCATAGAATTCAGGTTGTACCACTGATGTCACATGGACTATTTTAACAATGTCTTAACTATTTTTCTGGGTCTTGAACGTGTCAGTTGCTGTCTATGCAGGGTCAGAAAGCTCTCGGATTCATCACAAATATAATTTCTGCTACAAAGATGAACGAAGGTCTTACAGGTTCGGAACGATGTGAGGGTGAGTAACTAATGACACAAAGATATATAATGACACAAAGAAATTGAAGAGTTTGTCCTTGACTGGCCTTCATAAATCCCAGATCCGAATTCCACTAAACAGCTTTGGGATGAACTGGAAGGCTGTCTGTGAGCCAGAGCCCATCACCCAACATTAGCCCCTGTCCTCACTGATGCTCTCCAATGGACACAAATCCATACAGACATGTTGCAACCTAGTGGAAAGCTTTCCTAGAAAAGTGAAAGCCTATGGCTTGAAATTAAATTTTTAACAAGCTCTTATGGGGGCGTTGTTTGATGTCTACATACTTTTAGCATTATAACTGTTTATCCCAAGATATTACATGTTTTGGTCTTTAAGTATTTATTTGAGAGTAAGAAGAGACACTTACCATCATTATTTTCATCCAAAACTTTAAATATCCTGTCGCAAATATCACTTGGTGTCATGTCGATGCTGTTTTTCTTAAGTTGGCAAATTATCTAGAATTCGAAAATGACCAAGAAATGCATTAGAAGAGGAAGTACAAATGAATGGTGAAACTCAAGATCACTTTTACAGTACCTTTATAACACGTTTGACTTCTTGTCTGTCCAACTTTCCGTTGTCATCTCTGTCATAGACTTTAAAAGACCATTTCAATCTGTCCTCCAGTTTTCCTCTTAAAACCAGGTGGACGGCTGCTACAAATTCCATGAAGTCTATAACATCATCCTACAAGGCACGAATGATTTCCAGCTGATTAGCTGATCACATATGCAAATAATCACAGATTATGCATAGAAATTGCTGCTTTGCAATCAGCACTTAATTTTTAAGAAAATGAGAAACTTGCATTTTTTTAAATAAGTTATGCAGAATAGAACTTTTCAACTTTTGCGCTCACCCTGTTTGTGTCAAATGATTTGAAGAGGGTTTCCATGTACAAAGCTTCATCTTCTGATGTGCTCTGAACTCCGAAGATCTTGCGGAATTCATGAAGATGCAAGGCTCCGCTTGGACACTCTTTCATGAATTTGGTGTAAAGAGGCTGGATGTCTGTTAGCTCCACTTCCTTGTCTTCATCGCTTTGAGATTGACCCATACTGAAATACAGTCTTTGTCCAAAACTCACAGTGCAGGTCATATGAAAATGGCAACGATAATGGCGAACATGCCAAGCTGAGTTCTCCTTGCAGGTAAACTGATGTAATCCACTTACAACTAGGAACGTGTTGTCTTACTATGAACGGCACTGGTATTTTTAGAAGGCCTAAATCTCATTTGCTCTTTGGTCTGATGTGCAGAATCTTCAGGTAAAAGTTCATGAACTAATATATGATAAGTCTAATATGAACTTAGCTGTTAGAGAACGATGAGTCAGTTTTCAGACTTTTTATTAGTTAGCCTGTATTGCAGGTTGAGATGAGGGCTTGTTAAAATAAATAAATAAATACATATGTATGTACAAACACACACACATACACATTTTGTTTATATTATTATATTATATTATAAATTAGCATCAATTTAAGTACAACAAATATCATCATGGTGTAAAAATACTTTTTATACAATTTACATATGTAATTTATTGTGTAAGGATGAAATATGATCCAGAAAATAATAAATAAATAAATAATAATAATAATAATAATATTATTATTAATAATAATAATAATAATAATAATAATAATTTTAATATACAACAAATACTCCAACTCTTATATTATATTATATTATATTATATTATATTATATTATTATAAATTCGCATCATTTAAAGTACAACAAATACTATCACAGTGTAAAATAGATATTTATACAATTTACATATGTAATTTATTGTGTAAGGATGAATTATGATCCAGAAAATAATACATAAATATATATATAAATAAATAATTTTAATATACAACAAACACTCCATACTCCACAAATATTATATTATATTATATTATATTATATTATGAAGCAGCAACAATTAAAGTACAACAAATACTATTACGATATAAAAATACTTTTTTATACAATTAACATATGTAGTTTATTGTGTAAGGATGATTATTGACCCACAAAAAAATAAATAAATAAATAAATAAATGATTTTAATATACAACAAATATGCCAAATCATTATTATATTACATTACATTATATTGTGAATCAGCAACAATTAAAGTACAACAAACACTATCACGATATAAAAATACTTTTTTATACAATTAACGTATGTAATTTATTGTGTAAGGATGATTATTGACCCACAAAATAATAAATAAATAAATAAATAAATGATTTTAATATACAACAAATATGCCAAATCATTATTATATTATATTACATTATATTATGAATCAGCAACAATTAAAGTACAACAAACACTATCACGATATAAAAATACTTTTTTATACAATTAACGTATGTAATTTATTGTGTAAGGATGATTATTGACCCACAAAATAATAAATAAATAAATAAATGATTTTAATATACAACAAATATGCCAAATCATTTATATTATATTATATTATATTATATTATATTGTGAATCAGCAATGATTAAAGTGCAACAAATACTATCATGATATAAAAAATACTTTTTTTATACAATTAACATATGTAATTTTTTGTGTAAGGATGATTATTGACCCACAAATATAAAAAATAAATAAATAAATAAATAAATGATTTTAATATACAACAAATATGCCAAATCATTATTATTATATTATATTATATTATATTATATTATATTATATTATATTATATTATATTATATTATATTATGAATTAGTAACAATTAAAGTACAACAGATATAAAAAGACTTTTTTTAATACTATTAACATATGTAATTTATTGTGTAAGGATGATTATGGATCCAGAAAATAATAAATAAATAAATAAATAAATAAATAAATAAATAAACAAACAAATAAATAAATAAATGGTTTTTAATATACAAATACTCCAAATCGTTATATTATATTATATTATATTATAAATTAGCGTCAATTAAAGTACAACAAACACTCTGATGATGTAAAAATACTTTTTTGTACAATTTTCATATGTAATTTATTGTGCAAGAGTGAAATATGAGCCAGTAAATAATTAATTAATAAATACATAAAGTTCATGAAATACTCCACATAACTATATTATATTATATTATAACTGAATAATACTTTTAATACAACTTACTTGACATATTATTTTTGGTGTTGGAGTGAGATAAGACATGACCCATACATGTTTTAACATCCTTTGAGATTCGCCCATCTATACCCATACACAGCACTGAAACTTTCATGTACTTCTGTATAGCTGGCGACACAAAAGAATTCAAAAATAAATCAAGCTAACACCACTCAGCCTTTTGTCTCTCTCTAAATGATTCATTAATTCTTTTAAATGATTGATTATTCATAAAGTCATAGTTAATTAGATCAGCGGGGCCAACATACTCAATTACACCAGTGTCAGAAAATGTCTTGTGTGACTAGTTACGTTAAGCTCTGACTTCCTATCACTGCAATCATTTAGACTGCCTTTCTAAAACATATGGTTTTACCGGGGGCTTTAAAGGGCCAAACCATTCTCACCAGTCTTACCTTTCCTCTACAGTACCATTCCTCAAGCAGCTGTCCTAACAGGACCTTTTAACTAGAGTGGCCTATAAATAAACCTTTTAACAGGTTAAGCTGAGTATCTCAGTTCAGCTGCAGTCAGACAAGAAATCTGAAGTCACATTGACTTTACTGTTGACGTCGTAAAGAAATTATTAGGATAAGGATACTTTAAATACTCGACGTAAAAAATATATGCATACTTTTGAGTAAATGAATTTTTTTTTAAATAATTAACATATTTGCATGAACAAAAAAATACTTCAATACAAATAAATGGAGAGACAAAGAGAGAGAAATGTGTCTTACGTTGGCTTTACTGTTGATGTCATGAATAAATGAATCAACTGTTAGGATACTTTAAATATTTGACCTACGCAGAATATGCATATGCATATAAATACTTAAAGTAGTCAAATAAATAATTAAATAACCGCAAGAACAGAGAGAAAGAGAAATGTTTGAATTTTACACTGGCTGTACTGGTGATGTCATGAATAATTAATAAATTATTAGGTTTAGGATGCTTTAAATACTTGACCTACAAAGAATATGCATTCTTGGACATAAATTATCCCATATGCCATATGGTAAGAGCATTATAGTTTAATATTCACCAAAGAGGTCAACAAATACTTCAAAAATAGTCGCATTAAGAAAAATCAATAAAAATATCATTTTTAATATTAGGGAAAATATGCCATATGGTAAAAGTAGCATTACAATTTATCAGTTGCTAAACAGGTCAACAAAGACTTTATATATATATATATATATATATATATATATATATAAAATGTAATTTATTTCTGTGATATAATTTATCAGTTGCTAAACAGGTCAACAAAGACTATATATATATATATAATGTAATTTATTTCTGTGATTTCAAAGCTGAAATTTTAGCATAGTATATATATATATATATATATATATATATATATATATATAATGTAATTTATTTCTGTGGTTTCAAAGCTGAATTTTTAGTATAGTTACTCCAGAGATCTAATATTCTAATATTCTGATTTGCTGCTTACAAAACATGTATTATTATTATTATTATTATTATTATGTTGAAAACAGCTGAGTAGATTTTTTTCAAGTTTCTTTGATGAATAGAAATAATTTACCTGAAATAAAAAATTTGTTGTAACATTATAAATGTCTTTATCACCACTTTTGATCAATTTTAAGCGTCTTTGCTAAATAAAAGTATTAATTTCTTAATGAATAAATCAGCATATTTGAATGATTTCTGAAGGATCATGTGACACTGAAGACAGGAGTAATGATGCTAAAAATTTAGATTTGATCACAGGAATAAATTACATTTTAAAATATATTCAAATAGAAAGCAATTATTTTAAATAGCAAAAATATTTCACAATAATACTGCTTTTCCTGTATTTTGGATCAAATAAATTCAGATGAGCAGAAGAGAATTCTTTAAAAACATTAAAAACCTTACCGTTCAAAAACTTTTGACTGGTAGTCCTTTTTAATGACTGGAAAAATATGCCATATGGTAAGAGTAGCATTATAATTTAATATTTGCTAAACAGGTCAAGTCCATTTATGCCCTCTTTCCAGCAAAGCTTAATGCCTTGCCCACTGAACTCTGGCCTAAATGCAGAATCACATCAATTTTACTTCCGGCCAATAAAACCTAAATCCACCCCGGTTCACCTCTAGTCTTCTTTTTGATGAGGTGATATATTATTCAGCAGCATGTAAGAGATAGTTTGTCAGGACTGACAGTGAAGACATAAAAGGTTCCTCACCTTTTCTCAGCTGTCATTAATATTATGTAATGTAATCCTCGACTCTGAATCACCACAATCCCACATCCTCAGGAAACACAAGACATTTTTATAAAACATAAAGAAGTGTAGCTAATATGCATATTTCTTATTTAAAAAATCAGTAAATAAAAAAGAGCTAAACTGAAAATACGTGCCCCCTAAATATCTGTGACGTTTTTTCCCCGTATAAACATTATAAAACTATAAACAATGAAATGTTAAAGGGTAAAAACTTGTAAATTTGTCAACGTTTAACATCAGTGAGCATAATTAACGCGCTGCTGCCCCCTATCGACCAACAGCTCAGGAGCACCCCCAAATTCCGTAAACATCCCGACGTCACTTCCGCTTACATTCGCATGAAAAAACATAGCAAACGCTGTATTTATTTCGTATTAAGCGCTATTTCCATTCTGCAATCTTGTGCGTCCGTCAGTATTGAAGTGCAGAGACGCGCTTTCTAAAGCACGCCTGTGTTAAAAGCCTCAGTAATGAAGGTGAGTGAAGGATTTGGTTTGTTTTGCATGCCAGTATAAAGCCAAACCTGTTCTTACCTGATTCTGCACCGACACGAACTGTTGAATATTTATTTTTATATTTACATACGGGCCTTTTTGATACTGTGCCATTAAATGCGGTTACGTCGGGTGGATGTTGTGTTATCTCGCGCTAATAAATAAATAAGCTGCAATAAAACATTAAACGGGGCAGCTGATAATAAGTCGATGCCTGGATATAATATTACATCAGCATGATAGTGCAAAACACATTGTGTAAACTGTGCAATTTTACTTTTGTTTATTTTTCAAGTCATAAAGTTTATGTTGTTAGCCGTGTCAGAGGCTGTAAACGAACGGAGATGATGATGGTTATGATAATTAATGTAGTATTTGGGTCATTACTGCTTTGCAGCATCTTTTGCTCTTTGTAACTTTGCAGAAAGAAGTAGGTTTTGTTTGCAAGATGTTTTCAAATACATTTGGATAGCAGATGTTTATAAATGTGTCATGGTGAAGCCCAAACATCTTCATTGCAATTATAGCTTGAATGACAGACCAGATGCAAATATAAATCAATTGTTTATTAAGGGACTGACAAATTAAATTACGTGAGGGTGTCGACTTGAAATGTGTTATTTGGTACATGATGGCATGTTTTAAATGGAAAAATCCAATGAATACTACAAAACACTGAAACATCAAACCCATTGCTACTTGCTCATGCTTGCTGTTTTCCCCACCAAAATGATGTCACTTCCTGCAAGATGATGTCATTAGTTTATCAACTTTCAGTGTCACATTAGTTCAAATTGTGTGTAATTTATGTTGTAGAACTAGTATGTCTACTAAAAGTAATTAATGTACTACAAACAAATATAGTGTTTTAAAATTGCAAGTTAAATATTTTATACAATATATGTTGATGGGAGCATGAAAATGTATTGCATGGACAGGAATAACTGTTATTGTTTGGAGTGTGAGTTTATGTATTAACAGTATGAATGGTATAATTATGTTAATTAAAGGGCCCGAGTGCAGAGACTGAGGTGATCGAGGAAGCACCTGCTGACCCGAACAATGAAGAACTTCCACCATACCTGCGTGAAGAACCACCTGAGGGTATGTTTAGCCTTATTTATGCTGATGTGTTCTTAAATATATAATATATCAAATATGTTATTGAATGGATTGCTGTTGGTGTGATGTATCCAATAACTTTTTAATCAACAAGGATTTAGGAAAAAAAAAAATTATATATATATATATAATATATTTGGCCTCCTTTTGCAGCCAATACAGCATTATTTCATCTTGGGAATGACAAATACAAGTCCTGCACAGTAGCCAGAAGGATTTTGAGCCATTCCTTTCGCAGAACAGCGGCCAGGTCACTATGTGATGTTGGTGTATGAAAACATTTCCTGACTCGCTCCTCCAAAACACCCCAAAGTGGCTCAATAATATTCAGATCTGGTGACTGTGCAGGCCATGGGAGATGTTTAACTTTACTTTCATGTTCATCAAATCACTCTTGTCACCAGTCTTGCTGTGTGTATTGGTGCATTATCATCCTAATACACGGCACCACATTCAGGGTAGAATGTTTGAGCTATTGGGTGCACAAAGTCAACCTTCACACTCTGCTCTTATTGGTGGAATGTGCGATCAGTAAAGACTGGCCACCAGGCTGCATAAATATAGCCATGAAACCTCCAACACTATATTGGCCAGTGTTTCAGTTTCATTGTCCAACCCCTGTATATATATATATATATATATATATATATATATATATATATATATACACACAACAACAAAATGATAAAAATATATTATAGTTTTTATATTTATTATTCTTTATATGTATTTTTTCAGTATTTATGCTGATATGGCAATACAGTCTTATTGGTTTATGTATTTAGGTCACTTCATATGAACATATAAAAAAAAAGTATATTTTAGATGACAAGCTCTGAAATTTTTCATTATTTAAGTCACTTTTTTTGTCCTCACTGGATTGTTTTCAAAGGTTCTACTTTTCTAAAGTACATGTGTCTAGAAATTATTTTATTTTTTTTGTTACTTTTTTTAAATTTGCAATGAAGATACTTTTGCTTCTGAAATATGGGAAAGTTTGGAGCTGGTAAGATATTTTTATTTTTTTATTTTTTTTTAATGTATTTATTTTTATTTATTTTTTTAAATTAAGGCTGGATTTTTTTAAAACCAAAAGTATAGTAAAAACAGTAATGTTGTGAAATGTTTACAAATTAAAATTGTAATTTCAAAATTATATTATTTTAAATAATTTTTTCATTCTAATATGCTGCTCAAGAATCATTAAAAAAAAATAATTATTTAATTTTTTTTCCTACATTTGTAATATTTATTTGTTTAATGTCAAATTTAATATGTGCGCTGCTTAATGTATAATTCTTAATGTGTATTAGGGATTGCTCGATACTAAATCAATACCATATGTAACAAATAACCAGCCTCAAAAGATAAGAGAATGGAAAACAATTTAGTAAGTGCTCTTAACCTACTAAGCATGTATTAGTTCATTTATAATTTATAACTAATTAAATATATAAAATAGACCTAAAGACCTAAATTAAATAGACCTAGATAAATAATTAATATAATAATTGCTAAAAAAAAATATTTGCTGTAATACTGTTAGGTCAGCTTAGGCCTACCTAATGAATTTTAACAAAGTTTGCTATACTGTAAAGTGTTTTTTTAAAGTCTTTTTAAAGTGTTCTGATTGTTTTCAGATTTCAGACTCAGTCAAAGAAAAAGCATTAAATATAAATGTCTCTTGTGCTCTCTCGGCTGCTTCATATTAGCAGTCGGCGATGCCACAGAAACATTCCCTTCACATTATTGATAATCTGGTCAATTTTTGTCAAAGAATACGCCATCTATTACTTTCTTAATGGTGTAGTAAAGTGTAGTGATCTGCAGAGGGCCACACTGACCAACATAAGACAAATAAAGATCTCTTAATATTTGAAGTGCCGTAATGTACGAAGATTTAAGAAGGTTTAATTCCCAAATCCATTCATCATTCCAAACCGCTTCCCAGAAAGCCCTCCAGGTGCCCTCTGGTACACACAGAGCTGTATCTGTAGTTAATAACGGGCACGTAGGCTCTATTAATGCTTTTCATTAAAAGCTAAAGATCTTTCAGTAACTGAACATGTTTAAGTTAAAGTGGGCTTTTGTCCCCAAACCGTGATCAATGTCCTCCCTTTGTTCTCTGTGCTATTTGATCTTTACGTCTAGGGACGGCACAAAGAAACAAAGCTCTCTTGTCTTGTCTCTTCATAAAAAGTCTATTCGAGGTGAAGGCCCTGATGCCGCTGCTTTGCCAGAAACAATCTCTTTAGTTTAAATGGCTGCATTATGTTGCTATAAATTGCTTTGGGATTCTCAGTGCCTGCTGCCCACCAGTGCATCACAGGTGATTGCATAACAGCAAACGCCTGCCCTCTGGCTTTTTGGCTACTGTCTCAGTGCGGATCCTGAAATAGTTTATTATATCGCTGAGATTCTGTCCGTCTTTGCTGAAAACAAGAATCTTTTGGATCTGCGCTGTGTATATTGAATTGTTTGTTCTGATTCACGGTGGGTTGATCTGTAGATGTATACAAAGCTATTTTGGGTAAATCAAACTGTCTGTTTTGGTGAAAATTGTCATCGTGATAACTGGCGTTTTATGAGAAATGAGTTTTGAGCCTGAGTACACGAGCGCATTGGGCCTGTTCACAAGGAGGGGAATTGTTTGGATCAGGCTTAATATCACTGAGCAAATAGCAGGAGGGATTGAAGTACAAGCAGACTGATCCTAGTTCAGTATCTCAGCAACCTCACCTAGATCTGCTTTGGGTTTCATAGCCCAGAATGCCGTTTTCGCTCAGGGTGCGGACTGCTCTTATGAAAATTAACCATGGTTTTACTATAGGAAAAGTGTTTGGCTTGTTATAAGAATGTTAATCAACCACAGTTTTACTACCAACCATGGTTTGTAACCATACCATGGTTAAACTATGGTTAACTTGTGGTTACCATGCTTTAACTAAAGTAATTATGATTTTTTTGGTTTTATTTGTTGTAAAACCATGGTTAAAAGAGAACTCCACTTCCAGAACAACCCTTGTCATCCAATATGTTCATGTGTTTCTTTCTTCAGTCATAAAGAAATTGTTTTTTTTTGAGGAAAACATTTCTCTATATAATGGTGCCCCGAGTTTGAACTTTCAAAATGCAGTTTAAATGCGTCTTCAAACTATCCTAAATGCGGTTGTAAACAATCCCAGCCAAGGAAGAAGGGTCTTATCTAGCGAAACGAAATTTAAATACTTTTTAGTCTCAAACGCTCGTCTTGTCTTGCTCTGCCTGAACTCTGTGTTTTCTGATTCAAGACAGTTAGGGTATGTCGAAAAACTCCAATCGTATTTTCTCAACTTCAAAAATCATTTCAAAATCATCCTACATCACTGCAGAAGTACTGACCCAGTCTTTGCAAAGTGAACATGCAAAGAAGATCAAACACCCTTAACAAAAAAGGTAAAACGGTGATATAGGACCATTTTGAAGTTGAGATGGGAGTTTTTGGACATACCCTAACTGTCATGAACCGGAAAAAAACAGAGTTCAGGCAGAGCAAGACAAGACGAGCGTTTGACATTTTAAAGTATATAAATTGTAGTATTTTTGTGAAAATAACCGATCGTTTTGGTAGATAAAACCCTTTTTTCCTTGGCTGGGATTGTTTACAACCACATTTGGGATTGTTTGAAGCCGCATTTAAACTGCATTTTGGAAGTTCAAACTTGGGGCACCATATCCGTCCATTATATGAAGAAAAATGCTGAAATGTTTCTCTCAAAAAACACAATTTCTTTACAGCTGAAGAAAGAAAGACACGAACATCTTGGATGACAAGGGGGTGAGTACATTATCTGTAAATTTTTGTTTGTTCTGGAAGTGGACTTGTCCTTTAATGAAAATAAGGATAGCGATTGATTTAGGAAAAGATCAATCTGACTGATTCAAACCGAATGGTTCATTTAAAAAATGGCACTGGAGTCATTTGTTTATGAATAAGACTAATATTTTGGTAAATTGGATCTTGTGTGTGTGTGTTAGCTTATTTTGCAAACAAACAGCTCATTATATTAGCTTAGCATGCCTCTAGCTGCTTAACCTGCTCACTTAGTCTATACACCAATTATACAGTATTATAGGTGGACTGATCGAATGAACTGTTTATGACATAAGGAAGGTTTGCTGTTGGCACAAACACAATCCATGCCAAACAAAAGTGAACTGATACTTATAAGGTGTAATTTGCATATTTTCACGCTCCTGGTTACACTTCATTCATTCGATTCATTTTCCATAACTCTGAATAAATTGGCTCAGGAGAGCAGCTCACATTCTTTGCATCTCTTGCAGGTGCTGTTGTGTCTGTTCCTAAACTTTTGGTGGCTAGTCCAGTGTGAATAAAACATGAATACAACAGTGAAGCTAGAATGTTCTCGTCTTGAGATGTTACCTAGTTCCAGTGGTAAACAGCTGACCAAAAAGCACTTTGTGAAAAGATTTCAGCGGGAGTGGGAAGCAGCAAAACCCAACCGTGTATATGTTTTATCAAGCCAGTAAGTTGTAGATATATAGAATGAGTCCCTTCAGGGCGAATGGTCGTCTGAGGTCAGACGTAGTCACAGAGGATTTGGAGCGGAACCAGACAGGCTGGTCCACATGCTAATATTCATGTGGAAAAATACAGCCAAAATGGAGCTGTCCTCCCTGAGGCGTTCGCGCTGCTGCAGACAGTGTACGGTTTACAGACCGTTTCTTCTGTTGATGCAACATTTGCACCTGATTTTTCTCCTTTCAAGCTTGTACTGTTTCCTCATCTGTAAATGTCAAATGCGAGGACAGAACGAAAGGCAGGGCGGTAATTTTTAGCAAATTACGGGTGGCGAACATAGTTGTTTCACAATTATGTCCTTTGTGTGTTTTAGTGCGAGCGAGCGACGGGCGAAATTCAATCAAGGTTAGATTGTCAAGCCCTGTCGGTGTGATTGCGCTTTATTTTCTGAGCGAACAGGCTGGAACTGACGTAAACCCGAGAAATACAATGCCACAGATTTAGTCTGTCAGCTAATTTGAGCTTCGGGTACTACTGTATATCTAAAGCACTAGTCGTTGAGGCGTTCATTTAGACATCAATATCCTGTCTAAGTGTTTTTATGTATGTCATGGTTTGTCCAAATGCGTAAAATATCAGCTAACTGACATTTCTGACAGAGTAATTACAGTACTGCCTAGACTTTCTTAGCCTGTTTTTAGCATATGATTGGTTACATTCACAAAGTCTGTGTTGGGGATTGACAGCTGTATTTATTAGCAGGTGTGAGTCTTAAATTGTCTCGTAATACCTGTCACTATAGCAACCAGTAACTGTAGCAAATGTCTCAAAGCGCTTTCAATTGCATCTTTAAAGATTTCATTTGTATTTGATTCTCACAGGTAGGAGGGCAAAACTTGGTTCAGTTCTATCGTTTTTTCGTTTTTTGTTTTTTGTCTTACACTATGACTCCGCAACCATATAAATTTTGTGGTCAAATAGTTTAAACACTAACAAACAAGTAGGTGATTATTCAAATTAAAATATTCAAATATAAAAGTTAACAATAATATTAGAATACTGTTATATATCAGTGTCATTTTGGTAGCACTGAGACACAAGTATAGTTTTTATTACAATTTTGAGCTTTTTTTTTTTTTACGTTTTTCTTTTAAAAAATAATTTTAAAATATGTCTATTTTGTTTTCTTTTTAGTTATTTTAATACATCAAGGTAAAATTCCATAAAAATTAGAAATGTTTCCTTAGCAATTAGCTGAAATAAAAAAAAATATATATATTTTATTTCAAATAACAAAAATATTTTTATAGCTTCAATTTGAGTTATTGTAGTTATTTACTAGGGTCATATGAATGTTTATTATTTATTTATTTTTTCCACATTCTGTTTTATATTTTTCCAAAATCTGTGTTTTCTGTTTAAAATTTTCTGGTTTCAGGTTTTTTTTTCCCCCCTAGACTCTGATTAAATGGTTAAATTGAAGTCATGTGATGTACACAGTTTAACAGCAATTTATTAAAAGTTTAACAGAAATTACATTTTTAAGGCCCTATTAAGTTTTGTTTTTTACCAAGTTATTTGTTTTCCATATTTTTTGTATTCCATTGTAATTGTTTCATTTAATCTTAATCAAAAGCATCTCTTAATTAATTGACTTTTATTAAAATA
Source organism: Labeo rohita (assembly GCF_022985175.1). Taxonomy (NCBI): domain Eukaryota; kingdom Metazoa; phylum Chordata; class Actinopteri; order Cypriniformes; family Cyprinidae; genus Labeo; species Labeo rohita. The sequence continues at coordinate 17,283,166 of NC_066893.1, forward strand.
TATTATTATTATTATTATTATTATTATTATTTTTGTTTTCAGAAATACTGTGTGTATTTGCATTTTTCTGGTGAATAATTTTTCTGGTAAATATTCCTTTAAAAATAATGGTTTAATAATTGTATTATTAGTAGTAGTGCTGTCATTACATTAAGTAATATATTTCTGTCACAGTTTCCTCAAGTTAAACCAAACTTTTATTTTATTGGTTGTTGTTAAAACCTTTAAGTTTCTGTTTGTATATGACAAGCATTATTTTTAAGGCCGTATGAAATATGTTTTATTTTTTTCTCAAATTCAGTTTTATTTTTACCAAATTCTTTTTTCCATGTTTTATTTTGGATTCCACTTTAATTGTTTAATTACATTTTAACATTTACATTTATTTATTTTTTTCAGAAATACTGTGTTGTGTATTTACATTTTTCTGCTAAATAATTTTTCTGGTAAATATTATTTTAAAAAATGATTTAATAATTTTATTATTAGTAGTAGTGCTGTCATTACATTAAATATATTTCTGTCACAGTTTCCTCAAGTTAAACCAAACTTTTATTTTGACGGGTTGCTGTGAAGACCTTCAGGCTTCTGTTTGTATATGATTTGACGACAGTTTTTCAGGAATACGGTAAATTTCATTTTTATGACTGGATTCAGCAATGGAAATCAAATTGGGCCCTAATTTAGTAACAGTAACTATAAAAATGTTTTAGTTGTCTAGAAAGTATCATTTTATTTGTTTTGAATCAGACTACACCGCTAACGCTGTGGGTTAGTGCATGCAGCCCATGAAAAAACTAAATAGAATGACTTTTATGGCCATTGTTTTACAACACTTAGTCTTTTTTATACTATACACAATTAATTTAGAAAGCAAACTCTGTAGATTCATCAGCAGAAATGCGATTCAGTTCAGGTGAAAAGTTTATTTGTTGTTGTCTATGGCAAACAAAAGCGCAAAGGAAAGTCTATTTGAGTTTGAGTAGCATTTTTACTAATCAACAGGTTGGTGTACAACTTCCTTGTGTTTGTGATTAACAGCAAAAAATAATATGCAAAATCTGTGCTTATATGTCATGGATATGGCTGACAACTAGTTGAGTGAAGTTGTGTTCATACAGCACAAATCAACCCAGCTTGCTGTCAAAATTACAGTTTTGATTCCTCAAAATTTAAAATAGTTACTGTAGGCACAGAATGCAGTTGTCGCTGTCTTTCACAACCAAACTGTCTACGAACATACCTGTGTTTAGCACACCAAACAGGACAGACAACCTGTATTTTGCTGCTGTGTGTAGCCACACATAGCCTAAAGCTGAGCTTCTCATCTAACCTCACCCAAGCGCAAACCCAGCAATCTTTCAAACCGCCCTGTGCAATTACAATTCAAGGTGTGTATTTGCCTACGAGAGCAGCTGAATTAAATCAATCTCGCTTTTATGTCGAAAAGAATGGAATCAAGTTAATAACAGCTAAAAATGATGTTTTATTGAGTTGGTGCGCTTCTGTCCTGTTTGCTTGGAGCTGTGCGCCTGTTCCATCATCCTGACAGATCCAGTGCGCATGAGGGGCTCAATCTGATGTTGTGTAAAAGGATGATGGATGGACCATAAGCTGCACGAGGCTCCCGGTGCATCGTCCACCTGCGGTTCTGCCTCGCCGTTTTCATTAGGTCCCCATAGCTGAAACACAGATCAACATATGCGCTGATCAAACGGGATGATGGATCGGTTCGAGTGCGGAAAGAAGCCGGTGGTTTCAAGTTCAGTCCTACAACTTGTTTTTCATCTTAAGTAATGCGTTTAATTAAAAATAGGCTGGCGTAGATGGATTACTTAAGAATTATCTGATGTTGTGGCACAAAAGAAATTACAGCCTCCCTGTGAAGGTAAATTAAATTCTAGGTAATTTGGAGTTGATTTTATAATGTGTCTTGTTAATGCTGAAACGGATTCTATTGAATGGTTATTTTTATTCTGCTATCCATCATAGACTTAAAGCTGGAGTGGGTCGTTTCTGCACCACTAGCGTCATCAAATTGCAAAAATAATGACTTTTTAAACTGGTTTCCTTCCTGGTTGGCCAACATATGGCTCCGCCCCCAAACTCACGCTATTGGTTGAGCCAGTGTTGCCTTGTGGCGAGTTTTGATAACACCAAAGCCTAACAGTTTTTAGGGATTTATTATAGTCAAGTGAATCTAAAACCATGTATGTGAACCTGGACCATAAAATCTGTCATACGGGTACCTTTTTTTAAATTCAGAGAATAAATAAACTTTCCATTGATGTATGGTTTGTTAGGATATGACAATTTTTGCTGAGATACAACTATTTGAAAATCTGGAATCTGAGGGTGCAAAAAAATCTAAATATTGAGGAAATCACCTTTAAAGTTGTCCAAATGAAATTCTTAGCAATGCATATTACTAATCAGAAATTACATTTTTGTATATTTAAGGTAGGAAATTTCCAAAATATCTTCATGAAACTTGAACTTTACTTAATATCCTAATGATTTTTGGCATAAAAGAAAAATAATCGATAATTTTGACCCATACAATGTGTTGTTAGCAATTGCTACAAATATATCTGTGCTACTTATAAGGGTCACATATATAAAAAATGGTTATTTGTAATAAAATAAGATTTACCTTGTCATTTTCATACAAATTTTACATGATGTACTAAAATACCTACAATTAAGACTGAAATAAAAATGAAATCAAATAAAAAAAATAAAAACTATATAGACATATTTTTATTTTAAGAAAAAAACAACACAAGCACAACAAAAAAATGACCAAAAATTTAACAAATTCAAAAATATTGAGAACTATAATAGTATCTCTAAATAACATTGTAACATGATTATTATAGTTCTATTTTTTTTTATTTCTGCTTTATTCTCAATTTATCTTGTCAGTTTTGTTTTAGTTTTCAGTGAATGATGAATAAATTTTTATGTCAAATGCATTTGGGTGGCAACAAAGTTCTAGTTTTGTAATAATATATAATTTAAAATAATAATAATAATGTTTTTATTATTATATATTCATATATTTTTTGTTTCGTATATAAAATTTTACTTTTATAATGCCATATTTCAGAAATTGTAATAATTTGTGGTCATTTTTATTTTGTTTAAGTCAGTTTTGGAGTCATGAAAATGAAAAGTGAAAAAAATAAATAAATTAAAAATCACCTTTGAAGGGATAGTTCACCCAAAAATGAAAAATGATTTAAGTACAGTATATGTGGCCTTCTATGTTGTTTTATTTATTTATTTTTTGGCTAGAGTTGCTCTCTAAGCTCCTGCCCCTCGAGCCTCTGAGCTTTAATGGCCAGAGATGAATGGAACCTGTCCAGTGTAACAAACCAGAAACGCATACCAACTAGGCACCTAGGTACACACACAAATAGATATTGTCAATTTACTTTGGACAGTGGCTGTTGGCACCATCTGCGAACGACGGCTCTCCATGCTTGTCTGATCACAGGGAGACATTTGTCACTTGAATGCTTTGTCACAAACCGAAGGAAATGTGAAGTTTTCTGGCCATTATATGTACACTCATGCTGGGCCGTCTCGTACTCTCGAAACTGAAACTCAGAAGCCATCAAGACTGATCCGCATCAGCTAGCTTTACAGGCCATTTCATTATCTGTCACAACACAACCCAACCTGGAGCTTTCCTCAGAACTTTTTTTCTCTATAGCCTTGAAGGACTTATGACTGCTCCAGGGAGAACCTTTTCTTTTTTTTTTTTTTTTTTTAACATTCCAATCTGAGATTTTTCTCTCTTTCTGCAAAGGCTGGCTTTAAAGGGGGCAGATAATAGAAAACAGGATTGTATTTCCTCTTTTAAAATCAGAGTTGAGTCTAGTGTCCAAACATATTTCCGCAGTCCAACAAGCCCATTTATAGCAGCTAAGCTATAAAAATAAATCAGTGATAAATTGTAGAACTGTCAGGTTTAGAAAAGAAATTTCCTGTTATATACTGTATACACTACCATTCAAAAAGTTTAAAGGAGAAGTCCACTTCCAGAACAACAATTTACAAATAATTGACTCACCCCCTTGTCATCCAAGATGTTCATGCCTTTCTGTCTTCAGTCGTAAAGAAATTATGGTTTTTGAGGAAAGCATTTCAGGACTTTTCTCCATATAATGGACTTCATTGGTGCCCTGATTTTGAACTTCCAAAATGTAATTTAAATGCAGCTTCGAAGGGCTCTAAACGATCCCATCCGAGGAAGAAGGGTCTTATCTAGCGAAACGATCTGTCATTTTTTTCAAAAAATAAAAATTTGAGTACTTTTTAAGCACAAACGTTTGTGTAGCACAGGCTCTGGGATGCGCGTCCACTATGCTACGAATTACTAATGGCTCTTTCTTGAATGATTCTTTCATTTTGAACGGGAAGAACGAGTTGTCTCGGGGGAGTGATTCGTTCAGTTGTGCAACATCCTATTAGGTTCTGTACTGGAATTAGTTCACCTGTTTCGAGTCTTCGGGTTTTTCGAGACGTTCGTTCATCTTATGGGGCTGTCACGTGATGAACGAACGACTCAAATCCGAAAACTTGTCCGATAAGAAGTGAGGTGAGCTAATCATAGACTAAAGACCCAGGTAAACAATGAATGAATCTTTTCTGTTTCTTATAGCATTATAGTTTTGTCTTGTTTGTAGTGTGATCAACGTTTGTGTAAACAGTAGATGTTAGAGCCCGACCGATAAAGGATTTTGAAGGCCGATACCGATACAAATATTTATTGGTTTTAAAATCCAATATTCCGATATATCGGCCGATTTTTATTTTATTATTTTTTTTTAATTTAGGAAACGCGCAACAAAACATTAACAGATTTCCCTAACATTAGTTATTTGTAGTTATTTATGAGTTTTAACTAACATAATATGATAATGCATTTTAAAAAGAAACTTGTTTCTTTTATTGTCACAATTACAATGTCAGCTTGCTTATCCCTTTACCTGCACTTTTTAAATTCTTTCCACCAAGCTACATCAAACCATTTTCAATCATCAGTTGCTGCCTGCCTTCTAAAACCTACTATTTAGCGATCTAAATCCATTATGTGACTCGTTAATGCTGCGGCTGAACGACAGTCTGCAACGCACACTTGGCGTCATTGGATTTCACACACATGTAAAAGAAAAGCTAACTTTTATGCACAAGCTACGTTTGATACTTTTTCTCTATGTCTAAATGTTCACTCCTCGCAAGTCTAACTTACATTTTACAATGCAGGGACTGTAACTAGAGATATGCTAGTTATAAATACAGTAATCATTACTTTATTTAGGCAGAATAAGTTCGTTGTGGTTTCCAAGCTCATTAATGTTAACGTTAGCGGTCTTCCACTGATAGTGGCATTAGCTAGCTTTGTGGTTAGCTAGTCTATGATGAGCCATAATTTAGCAATGGATAACGTCATACTGCAAATTGTAAAACATACATTTTCAATATAGCAGGCCAAGGAGAGATGATACGTCTCATTGCTATAACTGTCACGCTATTAAAGAAATACTTCAGTCTCATTGTCAAAAGTTAAAAGGACAGTCAGTCAACTACACTGTAACAACGTAACGTAATTACTAGCTAATTCCGCTTCACTCTCGGCTTATTTAACAGCAGCAAAACTGGACATGATAGTCACAAATTTTGTCATGCTTATTTGAGTTAAGAAAACTGATGGGGATGTTCTTTTAATTGTTATTCAAGCAATGTATGTCTTGTGACCAACTCACCATGAACACATTTCACCGATGATCTCTCTCGCGGATAACTGGTTCTCTCTGCCCGACTCTGGCTGGATCAGCAGGTTGCAGGATGTGTGGCGCGTTATACACGAGTGTTGCCAACAGGGACGGTATAGAGTGCCCTCTGGTGGACAAACTATACAACGCCAACACTCATGACATGGTTGAAGGGTGTTTCGTCCGTTTTTATTTTATTTTTGAAATATTCATTTATCGGCCATTATAAATGCCGATACCGATAGTTTGGAAAATGCCTAATATCGGCCGATAATATCGGCCTGCCGATAAATCGGTCGGGCTCTAGTAGATGTGTTAGGGAAGTAACGCGTAACATTTTAATTATATTTTGCTAAAATTAACGAAATGACTCAAAAGGATTTGTTCATTTTGCTAAACGAGTCTAAATGGTCCGAGTCGATAAAATGATCCGAACTTCCCATCACTACTATGAATCACGTGTAAGTTCATCTTCTGTGTACTGAGTATGGCGAAAAACTCCATCTTATTTTCTCCTACACCTTGAGAGGAGGACATCATTGTACCTTTTTGTTTGTAAACAGCGTTCACAAACGTAGTCTTTTTGCATTCGCTTTGTAAACACTGGGTCTGTAGTTCCGCCTACGTTCCGCATGACCTTTCAACATGATTCAATAGTATGTAGCGTCGTGAACGTGCATCCCAGAGCCTGTGCAACACAAGCTTTTGTGCTTAAGAAGTATTTTAAAAAAATGTATTTTAAAAATGAATGATCATTTCGCTAGATAAGACCCTTCTTCCTTGGCTGGGATCGTTTAGAGCCCTTTGAAGCTGCATTTAAACTGCATTTTAGAAGTTCAAAATCGGGGCACCAATAAATAAACCAGCTAAGGACCAGCTTAAACCAGCACCAAAACTTTCCTGGTCAGCATATGTTGGTTTTTTCACCAGGGAATATGGTAATCTTGTTAGAAATATGTTAGCAACATTCTAATCTTTCTAAAAACATGCTAGCAATATGCTAATTATGCTAAAAAGCATGCTAGCAACATGTTAATCATGCTAAAACATTCTAACAGTGTGCTAATTGTGTTCAAAAAATGTTAGTCATGTTAAAAACATGCTAACAACATGGTAATCATGTTATAAACTTGCTAACGTTAACCATGCTACTAACATGCTAATCGTTCTAAAATGCTAACAATATGGTAATCATTCTCAAATTCTAACAGTATGTGCTAAATGCTAACAATGTGCTAATCATTTAAAAAAAATGTGGTAGTCATGCTAACAACATGCTAATCACGTTAGAAACATAATAACAGTATGGTAATCATGTTAGAAATATGCTAGCAACATGCTAATCTTGTTAAAAACATGTTAAGCATGCTAAAAACAGGCTAACAATATGGTAATCATGCTAGAAATATGCTAACAACGTGTTAATCATGTTAAGAACATGCTACCAATCATGTTTAAACGTGTTAAAGCATGCTGATCGTGCTAAAACTTGTTAGCAGCATGTTAATTATGTTGCAAAACATGCTAATAACTTGCTAGTCATGTTAAACACATGCTAATGACATGGTAATCATGTTAGAAACTTGCTAAAAGCATGTTAATTATGTTAAAACATGCTAGCAACCAGTTAATCGTGTGCAAAACAATAGCTAATCAGGCTAAAAACATGCTAACAATATGGTATGGTAAATAAACCACCTTGATTAGCTTAGCATTTATCTGAATAGGATGAGCTTTTATATATATATATATATATATATATATATATATATATATATATATATATATATATATATATATATAACATTTCAAATTCTGCTCTCAAATATATAGGTTATAGATATCTTTTTAAAGCAGTAGCTCCCATTAGAACAGTTAAAAATATATTTTGTTGTCCTTGGGGTGAGGATTCATGTCGTTATTGTCCTTTCAGGAAATTGTGGGTGGAAGGAACGGATCGTTTATTAAAATGATAATATAAACAATATTCTGAAAAATAATATGAATATCTAGCAATAGAGAAGGGATGAAAAAGGACAGGCAGAAATTTATCACATTCAAACAGTTTGGATTTAATTTAAGAAAGGCAAAGGCTGTCTCTGACCCGAATGTGACCACGCTTTTCACATCCAATTATTTCCTCTGCCATGAAGAGCAGAAATAATTTTTTTTAGAAAGGGAACATAATGGCGGGTGAAATGACAGGTTGAGTGAATGCATCTCTCTCTACGGCTGTTTTCAAAGGACTGACAGTTGCTCTCCACCAGCTCTTTGGCATAGAACAATGAAAAGCAGCAAGGAGCCGACTTGCCATCTGTAGTATGACTGGTAAATTATGACACTTCATTACAGCTTCCTCTTCCTCTATCTCTCTTTCCCTCTCTCCATTTCTCTTTCTCGCTTTCTCTTTTCTTTTCCTCACTAACTACCTCTCTGTCTTTCGGTTTTTACTCATTCTCTGTCTCGCTGTCTGTCTCTCTTCCTGACACCTGTCCTCAGCACTGTGCTGCTTGCTGTGGAAGAGTAAATCGAGACACCACATGGCTCATGGGTCGACTCAACCCCCATTTCCTGACATGTACACGATCATTAATATGTTTCGTACAGCTCAGTGTCAATTGCTAGTTGGTTAGTTACTAGTCCAAGTCATAAGAATCCACCCACAAGTCTCTATGATATCCTAGTCCCAGTCCCCCCTCAAGAAGATTTTTTTTTTTTTTGCCCAATTTAGTCATCCGCCATGTCTAATAATTCTATTCTTGCCATAAAAAATTAATTTATTTTAGTTTTAATATTATTTATTTTTAACAGATTAAATTTTATACATGTACACTACCAGTCAAAAGTTTTTGAACAGTAAATTTCTTTTTGTTTTTTAAAGAACTCTTCTGCTTACCAAGCTTGCATTTATTTAATTAAAAATACAGCAAAAGCAGTAATATTGTGAAATATTTTTACTATTTAATATAAGTGCTTTATATTTGAATATATTTTAAAATATAATTTATCCCTGTGATCAAAGCAAAATTTTCAGCATCATTATTCCAGTCTTCACATGATTTTTCAGAAATCACTCTAATATGCTGATTTGCTGCTCAAAAAAGTGTTTTTATTGTGCTTTTTATTTTGTTTTAATATTAATTTATTTATTATTATAAATGTAATTATTATGTATAATTGGTATAATAATAATGTATAATAATTTATTTTATAATTATTTATATATAGACTGAAATGTACATTCACTAAAATGTTTACATTTTTACATTAATATATTGCATTTTAAATAAATTATGTATAATTTATTTTAAAGTTATGTATAGTTATTGTTTATATTATTTATACATCATATTGATATAATGTAATTAATATAAAAATACATGTATTATCATATTAATATAATGTAATTAATATATAATACATTTTAATTAATTTTATTTGTTTAATATAAGTAATGATTACATTTTATGTAAACAATATTTACATTTTAAGTTATTACATGATTACATATTACTTTTTTATTAATATTATTAAATATTACATATAATTATGTACAATTGTTTTATGTATCATATTAATATAATGTAAGTAATATATAAGTAATATATAATACATTTTAGTTGTTATTTGTTTAGTATGAATAATATATTTACATTTTTGCATTTATTACATGATTACATATACATATGTTTATATATATATATATATATATATATACACACATATAATTACATTTATTATTTCATAGTTATATATACACTGAAATGTACATTATAAGTACATTAATGCATTAATGTATTAAATTATTTTTAAATAATATATAATTTAATTATGTATAATATTACATCAAATTTACATAATGTAATTAATATGTAATTATATTAATATATTATATATTAACATATAAATTACATATAATTTCAATTATGTTTATTATTTTCTAGATATTTATATGTAGTCTGAAATGTACATTCAGACAGGGCCGACTTGGATCAGTGTCAAAGCAATTCCTGCATTTCCATGCAATCATGTTGGTGCTTCAGTCTAAGCTGCTTTTGATATTGAGACTCCTAGCATAAGCCAGAGGAAAAAAAAATGCAGAGGAACATCTGTCCCCTCAAATATGAAAGAATAATAAAGTTATTTTGTGCACGTCTCGCCCGCGGTCAGCAGAATCTCTCATTGGCGTGTTGTTGCACACTGCTATCATTGCAAATCCCAGCTCGGCAAAACCAACAGTAAACAAAAAAATGCGGTGGGGGTGAACTGGGGTTTGCCTGTGCTGAATTATTAAGGGTCTTACCTTGACGATTCTGCACAGCATCTGCTTGATGTATAATTCAAGAGACATGCTTAGGGTGGGGACGTCTTAAATGAAGCGCTCTGCATTGAATGGTCACAGTGTTGCGGGTCCAAATATTATGTACCCTAAACCCTTTGATGTGTGTGTGATATGAGAGATCTCCACTTTTAAAAGCTTCACTCTTTGATATATATTTCAGAGTCTGTTCTGCAAATTCCAGTTACACTTGCTGTTTCATCTACGGATGGTAAGGTCCAACGTACGTGGCTTCTTTCGGCACGCTCTGAGATTTTCCTGCGGATTGACGTGTCTTTCTAAATCCCCAAAGCACTGAGTCTGACATGAAAAGCAGGACAGGGCAGGAACCGCAAGCCAAGTTCTCCTCCAATAGGCTCGGCAGGAATGGGCAAGATTTTTTTTCCCTCCATCTGTAGCTACTGAAGTGCAAGCATGTGTCATCCGCCTGTCAATCACGCACTGTATAGCAGCAAAATCCATCTGGGGAAAATAGAGAGTGTTTGAATTATTAGTGTAGGAGTGCTGAATCCAGATCAGTACTGTTTTTGCCATCCTCTGACTGTAATTTCAGGATGTCTGATTTGAGATCAGTGTCTAAGATAAAAATGCAGGCCTTTGTTTTAAGAGTCATAGATTCACAGTTTGACTCACAGCAGCTAAAAGTAGAGCTTTTCCACCAGTTTTTCTCATATAACAGAGATCGAATGGTTATCTCTTTGAAGGAGTAAGATTGTGTTTCATTTCGATCTGCTGTTGCGGCGGACTGTGAACTGAAACTGCTCAGCGGGAAGCTGAAGTGAAGCTTGCTGTACTGTACAGCGCTTTGTTTGAAAGCTGTTTAAAAGAATCGATCAATATTAAAGAGACAGTTCAGCCAAAAAGTGAAAGTGGTCATTATTCACCCTCGTGTTGTTCTAAACTCATTATTTATTTATTTATTTTTTTTTCAATGAAACACAAAAGGAGATATTTGACAAAATGTCAGAACTGCTCTTTACAACAAAAGTGGAAGGAAAATTACACTGCCACGCTTCAAAATAGACAAAATACACCAAAAAATATTTGAAAATACAGATTTTCAAAAAGTTGTATCTCGGCCAAATATTGGCCTATTCGAACAAATCATACATTGATTATTTATTTAGCTTTCAGATGACGTATAAATCTCTGGGTGGTTTAATGGTTTGACCAGAAGTCTGTATTCCTTTTATTTATTTATTTTTTTTTTATAAAGGATTCTGGCATTTTTTTCTTTAACATTGCCATTGCGCTCCGGGCGTCCCGTGTTCGAATCCCGATTCGGGGGCCTTTCCCGATCCCACCCCCTCTCTCTCTCTCCCACTCAACTTCCTGTCAATTCTAATTTCTGATTTGTGCTGTCTTAATAAAGGCAAAAAATGGCCTTTAAAAACAAACAAAAAAACATTCTGGCGGTTTATCACAATTTTTATTTTTATTTTTACCCCTGAATGTGCCTTCTGTGAATCAGAAAATGCATTAAACAGTTCCAGAACCATTGTTTTAATCACGATCCAAATCAAACAAACATGCTACATATCCACCTTATTTTTCCTGTAAAAGCCGGTGCAGCCATTTTTAAATTTTATGGGTCTGGCTTCTGGTCTCATCCATGTCCAGCTATTTTTAGCTGTACAAAACAGCTCATTTTGCTGCTTAATATTGCAAATTGGTTTGTCTTACCATGGTATTTTAATGTATTATCTTAATTATGAACATACTGGTTTGTAGTGCAAAGATTTTTACCGTTTACTGCACGTTGTTATTCTTCTCGTTATTTCCCTATAGCGGCAAATGAACCGGAAGTCTACTTTTGCATTAAAGAGTAAGGTGGATAGCGTGGTTTTTGATGTAAAATATATTGTATCATTACAGAATTTAAAACAAAAACAGAATGGTCTGACGTTCGCTTTGTGAAATTATGCTACATAAAACATATCTGCACAAAACCAAAAAAAGCATACAGGCTGAATGAGAATGCAAATTCATTCTCTGCCAGATGGTGGCACTTGGAACAGCGGCAATATAGGTTTCCTTAGTTACCACTGTAAACAAAGCAGCGCTGCAGTTTTAAAGTGTCCTAATTTTGTGTTGGATTCCCCTACAATAGTTTAAATGCATCTAAGGTCAGAAGACATTGTAAATTTCTCAAATATACATTTATACATAGTCATTTGACAATGATATCGAAAAGGTTCGTTCAAGCAGTTCTGAGCGAAATGTCTGTAAACCCCTTCCGTAAGCCTGCTCTGCTCTGATTGGTCAGCTGGCCTAGCCTGTTGTGATTGGTACAGAGAGGAGTACTTGAGCAAGTTAACAAGCGCTACCATTAGTGTTGCCAAGTCTGCGGGTGTTTTTGATGTCCGCGGGTTGAAGCGACCCCAGTAACATCATATTTAGCCCATAGAATGCAAATTTACATGGGGAACCCTGACAAAAAAGCTTGTTTTTTACTCCTCGGAATGCAGTTTTTAATAGGGGACCCCCTTTCGAAATGTGATTGGGCTAGTTTTGAGCAGAAATTGGGTGGGTTTTGTTGTTAAAACCTGGCAACCTTGCATTTTTACATAAAACTGTAATATAGTTGGAGTTATAGCCCCAATCTGTTCTTAAAATAATGACATAAAAACATTTTGTTTAACTCTTATGCAAGCAAATCATGCGCACAGCTAAAGTTTAGCTGCTAAACTGTAAACACATAACAACAATAATGGTGGTTACGTTAGCCGAGTGCTAACGTGACTATCTGATGAGACAACACAGTTTGTAAACCAAAATATGTCTGAGTTACATTCTTTATTATTAAATTAAGTAATTAGAACAACGACAGTCTACATTAATTGACACATTCTTAGGAAATAGTGGATTCACAGCGAATTACCAGAAATATGTTAGAAAGACTGTAGTATCATGGTTTACCTGGAAACCTAAAGCTGCGTTAGGTATACAACACATATTAGCACAAAAAAAAACAAAACAATATTTTGAGCACTCTTTTTAAAATGTACACATAATGTATCAATTGCACTTACAGATTGTGGCTCGGAGACTCTTGTTGGTCCAAATAAAGAAGATTAGAAGCCAAAAGAAGAAAAACACTAAGATTAGAAAAGCAGTCCTCTGAAAAATTATCAGTGCAACAAAAGGTTCGAATGGTATTGCTGCGGTATCATGGAAAAAATTAATTTTAATCACTGTTGAATATGAGCAGTTGTGTATGACCACTGATTCTTCACATCATCATCTATCGGCAATGAAAACAAAACAAACTTGCTTTCAGAGAGCAGAACACAGCGACTTGATGTAAACGCACTAACTCGTGTAAATGTTTGTGGGCAGGTCAGAGTGTTCATATTTCATAGGCAGGCGGGGATTATGCTAATATGTTACCAAATGACATAGATTGGTAACAGGCAAAAGATTTGAAAATATGATGACTCGTTAAGGCAATTCTGAGTCGACTCTCTCTTTTGAGAGACAGTGTCTTTTTCTATAATGCACTTTTTTGATTAACAACTTCACATTGAAGGATAGCTACATTACAAACTGCAAAAAAGATATTTTCTGAAAAACCCATGTGACCTGCTCCTTTCTTCTGTTGCTCTCAATACTCTGGTTTGATGTTAAGGATTTGTTCTCAGACATCTTGTGACTGGTAGTGGTGCATTTAAATGTTTTGATGTGAAAATAATTGAGAGCTGAATGACTTACACAGTCAGTGTTTGGCAAAGAATAACATTTGCTTCCTTTAGCTTGACTGCATTTGTGAATTAGCAGTAACAGTAGCAGCTCATCCTTGAAGTCAGTATGCTAGTCCTTGCATTCCACTTGTCTTTTTTGGTGTGTGTATTTGCTAATACAATTTCGCTTGTCTCATTAATGTAATTTTACTGAAGCTATTTAGTCTCGGTTACAACTGATCTGATGTCTTTTTAGGTAAAGTTTTCATGGTGGCTGTAAAATTACATTCCTCCGTACTCCCTATAGAAACGCTTGGAGACCTTGCACCATTAGGAAGTCCCAAAAGTCGTAGTCGTGATTGACTTTGATGGAACGTGTTTACAAAACAGCCTCTCCTAGCTGAGTTGATGACTTGCATTTAGAGAGAAAGTGTTTTTACTGAATCCACAGCGTTGCAGATGTCTCACAGAACTGCTCATATTCCACAAAACATTCTCTGCTAATAAATTATTTAATAGCGTGAGCTGTAAGCTAATAGGTTTATAGAGATTTTGTGAGCTATAGTTAATAGTCTAATGAAGAATTTGTGGGCTATATGCTAATAGGCTAATGTGTCTATTAGCATGTAGCCCATCTAAGCTTATAATCTATTGTAGATATATTTTAAGCTTGTAGGTTGTAGAACATGATGCAAGGCTAATATGCTAATGAATATGATGTAAGCTACATAAATAACATTAGATGTAATTTACTGCAGATAGCAAGAGCTAAGCTAATGAGTTAGTGAAGATTCACTAGGTTAAATGAGGAAGTTGTCAACTACATGCTAACAGGCTGATGAAGATCTCATGAGAGGCTAATATTTTAAAGAAGATAGAATATAAGATGAGCTAGGCTAATATGCTAATTAATATGACGCAAGCTATAAGCTACAGGAATTAATTAGGTACGAGTTAAGGAAAATAACACGAACCAGGCTAATAAGTTAGTAAGGACTGTGTAAGCTGTAGGTTAATAGTCCAATGCAGACGTTGTCAACTAAATGCTAATAGGCTAATGAAAATTTTGCGGGCTATATGCTAATAGGCTAATGGGCACCCTCTAATATCAAGAACTGAGCTAATAATCTGTTGAAGATAGTGAACTATACTGTAACCCTGGTGAAAAAAACAGCATATGCTGGTAGGTATGTTTTGATGCTGGTTTAAGCTGGTTGTTTGCTGGTTTAAGCTGGTCCTTTGCTGGTTTAAGCTGGTTGTTTGCTGGTTTAAGCTGGTCGTTTGCTGGTTTATGATGGTCATGTTGCTGGTCAAGGACCATCTTAAACCAGCAAAGGACCATCTTAAACCAGCAAACGACCAGCTTAAACCAGCAAACGACCAGCTTAAACCAGAATCAAAACATACCTAACCAGCATCAAAACATACCTACCAGCATATGCTGTTTTTTCACCAGGGAAGTTATAGAACATGATGTGAGCCAGGCTAATGCTAATTAATATGATGTAAGTTACATACAGTAAATGAAATAAGATGTAGGTTACTGTAGTTAGCATGAGCAAAGCTAATGAGTTAGTGAAGATTCGCTAGGTTAAATGAAGTTGTTGTCAACTACATGCTAACAGGCTAGTGAAGTTCTCATGAGAGGCTAACATGTTAATGAAGATAGAATATAGCGTGAGCTAGGCTAATATCCTGATGAATATGACGCAAGCTATAAGCTAATAGGAGCTAATAAGATACAAGTCAAGGAAAATAAGTGTTTACGAAAATTAACCATGGTTTAACTATAGTAAAAGTGTAGTAGCCATGTGTTTTTGCCATATTGTTTACTATTTGTATAACCACCCTGCTAAAAAAAAAAAAAAGAGCTGGTTGACTGATTTTGGCTGGTCATCTAGGCTGGTCTTAGCTTGTCATAGCTGGTCAGCAAGCTGGTTTTAGAGGGGTTTTGGCCACTTCCAGGCTGGTCTTAGCTGGTCAGGCTGAGAGACCAACTGGAACAACCAGCTAAAACCAGCCTAGCCAGGCTGGGAGACCAGCTAAAACCAGCTACTTCCAGCTTAAACCAGCTAAGACCAGCCAACCAGCCTAGGCTGGTTTTAGCAGTTTTTTTTTTTATTTTTTATTTTTATTTTTTTTTTATAGCAGGGACAGAGTTTTACTACAAATACCATGGTTAAACGATAGATAGTGTAGCAAAAGCATGGTTAAATTGTAGTTACCATGGTTAACTATACTAACCATGTTTTTTTTTTGTTTTATTTGTAGTAAAACCATGGTTAAGTTTCATAAGGGTTAGCCAGGCTAATAAGTTAGTGAAGCCTGCGTAAGATGTAGGTTAATAGTCTAATGTAGACGGTGTCAACTAAATGCTAATAGGCTAATGAAGATATCACGAACAAGGCTAATGAGCTATTGAGGATAAATAGGTTATAGAACATGAGTTAGGCTAATAAAATAATGAATATGGAATAATATGATAATAGGATATGAATGTCAGGTTAATGATAGCATGAGCTAGGCTAATAAATAATGAAGATACGCTGTAGGCCAATTTCATAGGGCATGTCCAAGTCATGTTTTCATTAAAAACAGCTTTTGTTTTTCCAAAAAGAGCATGCTTGTGAATTTTTAATAGCTTTGTTTCAATTTTCAGTTGGCTTGTGAAGAGATGCTAGTATTTGAAAACGTGATTATATCTTTGACAGCACAGAAATCACACAATAGTCACATAAGACATCAGCTAATAGCGAGCCGGCGAATATTGCAGGACGTGTCTAAAGCATGTTTTCATAAAAACAGCTTTTGTTTCTCCGAAAAGGGCATGCTTGTGCATCTTTTAAAGGCTTTGTTAGGATTTTCAAGGCGGCGTCCATGAGCTTCCATCGCAGGCTTGTGAAGCAACTACGATGACATTTGAAATCGCACAATAGACCCTGTCATCGATATAAATATCGAAGGCGAGCGGCACGAGTGACTCATTTGCACACATTATCAGATCCTGGCGCCACGGGATTGGCGGGAAAAGGTCTTTTTATCCTTATTGAAGTCAACGAACCTACATTGGGAGGACTGGGATGAGTAAGCACAGAGGTTCAAGTGTCATACGTGTCTCTCCCAATAGGTCAGATGCGAGCAAGCTTGCGCACCCGGTGGAAACATTGACCTTTTCGGTAAGTGGTTCACCGGTAGTTATTTATTTATTTAATGCAGCTGTATCAAGCCAGCGGGGAAAAAGGCCACATTCAGACTCCATTTCAGCAGAGTTCTTGTCAGTCCCATAATTGCCAAAGCTCGTCGTCGAACAGAGCTTCTAAACATAGCATTGGTGGGCTCTGCAAAACCAGCTACCGTTGAGTTTTGCGAACACTCCTCCGGGCTCTTAAAGTAATTTTAAATGCGCATTTGTGTCAAAACATCTAGCGTACTGGCATGTCAATGTTCGTACAATCTATTTTACTTTTTTTTTTCATGTTTGCCCCCTTTTTTTTCCTGGTGCCTCTTATACTAACACCATGTCCAGCAAGGTCCAACGGTAATTCAGTACATTCCCTTCCAGGCCGTTCTCTCGAAACCTCATTTTAACTTGACCCTTCATTGTGTTTTGCCCCAGGCAACTCGGGCACAGGGATTAAAAATAGAGACCTCAGCAGGGACGGAGTTGACACGGTTCTTGTTGGTGAGAGGAGTGGAGCGGCGGAGAACTGAATCCCGCTGGGGGTTTTTATCACTGGGGAAGGTCCGATTACCCCCTCCCTTCTCTCACTACTCTTTTTCTTATTTCTCTCTCTCGCGCGTTCGCTCCCTCGCTCGCTGTAAATCTCGGTGCCAAGTGAGGAGAACAATATTTTCACCATTATTTCTCAGCACTACAGAGAGATGATGTGGGTATTGATATAGACTCATAAATTTACAGAGGCGACAGATTTACGCCGGAGGCTGGCAGCCCACCTCTCGTTCAGGAACATGTTCGGCTTTGATTGGTTGGGAATGGATTCTTGGCTATCCAATTCAGCTTGGGTCAGGCAGGTCTAAATCACAGGACTATATCACTGGTTTTTATAGAGATGGCAGTTTGGTACATACAGTAAGCTCAATACTATAATCATACATCTCCCCATCCAGGACGTGCGTCCTGCTACAACAAATTGCACTTTATTATGCATGTATGTATTTATATATTTATTTATTTTCTGTATTGCTTACTACTACTTGACAAGTAATACTTGTTCTACTGTCTTTTTTTCTCTTACTTATTTATTTAGAAATGTACATTTTGTATTCATTTTGTTTTCATATTATTGGGAAAAACATACTATTTTCAATGATTTTGTAATGTAAATTCAATAAAAAGTAACACATTTTTCAATTAGATGTCTTAATTATTATCTTAATTTTTAAATATATTTTTCAAGGTACGTTTTTTTTTTTTTTTTTTTTTTTTTTTTTTTTTTTTTTTTTATAAAGAATTGTTAATTCATAAATATGAGTAATCGGAGACTTCTGACATTTTACAACCTGGATTTATAATTGTCTTGACATAAAATAGTTGAAATTATCATTATATTATTTTTTTTTCTACATGTGTTTCTATGATTGGACCACATGCCTTCTGTTTGGTGGATAAAGTATTAATAAACAGTGAAGTATGTTTTTTTTTTTCTTTTCTTTCAGATATTTATGGAAGCCTCTTTCCGCCACTGAATAAACTTAAAAAATTTATCTACTTTATCTCAAAAGTAGAACCTTTTTTTCTTGCAATTCTGACTTTTTTCTCAAAATTGTGAGATATTGCAAGATAAAATCTTGCAATTCTGTTTCTTTTTTTTTTTTTTACAAATGGTTATGTCTCATAGTTTATATCATAATTCTGACTTTTTCTCAGTTGTGAGTTTATATCTTGCAAATCTGACTTTTTTTACTTAAAATTGCGAAATGTAAACTCAGTTGTGAGTTATAAAGTCAGAATAGCGGGATGTAAACTCGCAATTGCGAGAAGTAACGTGAGAATTGCGAGGTTCTGAAAATTCGACCAAATTTTCTCACACATACGAGTTTATATCTCAATTCTGAGTGTTTTTTTCACAATTGTGAGTTTACATCTCGCAATTCTGACTTAATTTTGAGACATAAACGTGCAATTGTGAGGTGGAAAAAAGACTATGTTCTCAGAATTGCAAGTTTATATCTCACAATTCAGACTTAAAACACACAGTTGCGCATTATAAAGTCAGAATTGCAAGATACAAACTTGCAATTCTGAGGAGAAAAGTCACAATCGCAGTATATAAACTCAGAAGTCAGAATTGTGAGTTTAAATCTTGTAATACTGAGTTTTTTTCTTGCAACTGTGAGTTTATATCACACAATCCTGAGGAAAAAGTCACAATCACCTATTTTTATTTTATATTCAGTGGCGGAAATGGGCTTCCATAGAAATTAGGTGTTTTTTGTTGTGAAATGTAATAAAATATTAAAGAATTTACTTCAGGTTTTCTTTTCAATACTTTTTTCTTTATGATATTATTACAGTTGTGTTACATGTAAGACTTTATTCTCTTTCAATATGTATATTTTTTGAAAATTAACGTGCTTATCATAGAACAGTATTCAAGTAGATGTATGTATGAATTGTTTTTTTTCAATTAATAGATGTGCATCACATTCAGGCATTGCGGCAGTGAGCATGCAACTCTCAAATTGAAGTAATAATGCAAAAACACACCTCTTTGTTGAATTTTGTTGTTGTACACCCAGCCATTAGACAAGAATCCAGGAGATGCGGTCTTTGTGTTTCCTCCACGATTGGTTTACTTGTTATTTATGCCCTCAGTGACCCAGCAGCTTTACTATAGACCTATTTGTTCTTCTTCCTTTTACAAAATGTTCCTATCCGAGTGGATTCCTGGAGGAAAACGCATTGCATCTGTCTCTTCTGTTCTTTCTCAAACTTTATCTCCATTCTCTGCCTATCGGTTTGTGAATGCAGCATTGTTGGTGTTATCTAAAGGTCTTACTTGTGGCTGTCCTCGACAGGAACATATGATAGAGTTGAGGCCAGGGTTTAGGTACTCGCGGATCTTATGAGAATGTTCAAGTGCGCCCTGATAATTTTCTCAGCTCGCTCTGCGCACCAAGGTGACCACTTATCTCGCTTCAGGTGGGGCTTTTTGGATCCTGTCACAACCTAAAACTTTATTCATCCAAGTTTGCTGCAGGCTTTTTGCTCAAATTGATGTTTAGAGTGACTTGGGAGAGGCATCCGAGCCATGTGAGTCAATGATTCCTTCTTGAGTTCTACAACATACTCTACAAGATTCAATCTTCTTTATTCGGTTTTCAGTCAATCAGGGACAATAGAACTTTGTGGCCCTTTAAAAGCTTTAGTGCTCAGAAGGACATGTGAAATACTTCATCCAGTTTCTTTATGAATGTTTATTTAACTGTCGAGGCCAACACGGTAACCTTTGTATGGGGCTTGTTGAGTGGGTTTTTAGCTACTGATGCTCACCCTCCACAGAACTCGGGCCGTCTCTCGAAAGAGTAACATGCCTCCGAATATCTTAACCTTTCTATCTAAGCCTTCAAATGTCACTGTTCTCTTTCCTCCATCTGAAGACAAATTGACATTTTCTATTTGCTATAGAATTGGATTGATCCCGAAGGTTCCTGCCAAAAAGAATAAATTGGTCATTCTTCCAAAAAAAAATCAAGCTGTTTGGCGTTTTGTAGTTAAGCATTGTGCTTTGATGAATTGTGTGTGGCGAGTAATTTTTTATATTGTTCAAACAGCGGAGGATCAGTGTATTTGAGTGTAATCTCAAAGAGTATTTACTGAGCAGATTGTAGTGGATGTATGATTTCATTATGAGAAAGATAAATTAATATTTTGGGATATGTCGATGGTTACATGCTGTAAATACAAATCTGTCATTAATTACTCACCATCATGTCGTTTCAAACACTTAAGACCTTCGTTCATCTTCGGAACACAAATTAAGATATTTTTGATGAAATCCGAGCTCTTTCTGACCCTGCGTAGACCGTCAAAGGCCCGGAAAGGTAGTACGGACATTGTTAAATAGTCCATGTGACATCAATGGTTCAACCCTAATTCCTAATTTTTTTTGTGTGTTTTTTTCCCTTTTATTAGGATAGGATAGTGGAGAGCAGACAGGAAGTGAAGTGGGACAGAGAGAGGGGGGCGGGATCAGGAAAGGTCCTCGAGCCAGGATTCGAACTCGGGACGCCCGTAGTGCAACAGCACTGTATGTCAGTACACTTGCCCACTAGGCTATCAGCACCGACTTGAGAATACTTTTAATGGGCAAAGAACAAAAAAAAACTTTATTCCACAATATCTTCTATCTATCCCTACCGTGTGCATTCACAAGAGTACAATTTTTCCCCTAATAACTACACTGTAAAAAAATAAACACAATTTGTTGAGTCAGCTTAAAATAATTTGTTGCCTTAAAATTTTAAGTTCAGTCAACTAAATAATATTTAAATAACTAAATGATGACTAAACAATAAGTTTAGTCAGTTACTAAGTAACAACTTAGATATTTGTGTTTGCTAAACTTAACAGATGGGTAAGTAACCCAGCTCCCTTAAAATTTTAAGTTGATTCAACTCTAAATTCGCTTAGTATAATTTAACATTTCAAGTTGAATAAACTTTTTTTGAGTTGACTGACCATAAAATTTTAAGGCATCCAGGTTACAAATTATTTTAAGTTGACTCAACAAATGGTTTTTTACAGTGTAGATGTTTATTATCATTTAAAGGATATTTAGATAACTATATACTCTAAAAAATGCTGGGTTACAAACAACCCAACATGGGTTATTTGGCAAGCCAGTCCTGGGTAAATATTGGATAAAACACATGCTGGGTTATTTTGACCCAGCTGGTTGGGTTAAATGTTTTTACCAAACATGCTGGGTTATTTTAGTTAAGTCAACTATTGTTTTGTTTTTTTTGTTGGTTTCTTTTTTTGCTTAATCTGTTTATTGAACTGTTGTAATAATACAAGGATAAAGATACAGGAGAATAGAAACAAAACATTTTTCCCCACACTACCCCCAACCCAGAGTTAAACAAACAAACAAACAAACAAACAAAAAAGAGGGCAAGTCAACTATTGTTAAAAAATTATTATATTGTTGGTTTAAAATGGACTGGAACTTATAAAAACACACAGAATTACTAGAGGCAACAGCAGTAATCAAAAGATGAACATTTATTATTAAACAAGAACACATGGATACAAGACAAATTGAATTTATTTTAGTAAATACAGCATAGTTTGCAATATTACATACATTAAAACTCATTTAAGAAGCATTTTAGACAAAAAAAAAAATGTTAAAGCTTTTTAATTTTAGTGTATTCAACCTTTCTTTGTAATCGTTTTATACCGAAATAGCGCTAACTCTCATGCTGGTGTGTTGTTGAAATATGAGCCGGGGTAATTCTGAACTTTAGACTGAAAGATGCCATGACTAACTCCAAAACCTGCCCATAAGCAAACAGTACTAATATTAAATAACATATTTTAATGTCAAACTAAATTAAACTAAGTACAATAACAAATAAAATCTATTTATTTTATGCAAGGCAAAAGCATCCTGTGAAACAACCGCTGCTGACGCAGCTGACTGACATTTTGTCCTTATGTTGCGTAGCGTAAAATAATACAATTTACAGCACAGTATAAATTAAAATATATACAAATCTTTATTTCGCTGAAGAAGTGCTCTCTCCTGTAGAGGACTCAAAAAGCCAGCGCTCTGACTGTAACTCAGCAGCTGGGTTGTTTCATCAGAGACAGGCTTAAACCAGCAGCTGGGTAGAAAATAATAACCCAGCATTAAAAATGACCCAGCAACTTAGTTACAGAAAAACTACCCAGCACCTGAGTAAAAAAATATTAAAAATAACCCAGTGAAATGGGCTGAACCCAGCATTTGGGTTTAAAAAAAAAAAAAACAGCATTTGGACAGTTTAAATAACTTGTTTATGTGAAAGATTTAATATAAGCACTTTAATAAACATACAGGCATTTCATTCCTGCTTTACCAATTTTTGATAGTTTTTTTAATCCACAAATCAAATTTATTGTGTGCTGCAATCGCCAGTGTGACAGGGATTCTGTTAATAAATGTTAACTTAAGCTGATGAACCCAGATCTTTATTATTTAATGTTGTTATCTACCTAAGCAGTATAAAATGATTCATCCCAACACGGCTCTGTGCTCTCTCTCCCCCTCTTCAGTCGGATCCCACCAGCTGTATTATCCCATTCTTTTAGGTCAGTAATCGGTTAAGCCAGATTAGGACGAGGTCTTTCCTCTTGGTGCTCAACAGAAATCATTCATGATGTGCACAGCTTTGTTGCTGTCTGTGAGATTCCTATGCAGCAAATAATGTTTAACTATGCAGAACGGAGGTTTGTGGCATGTATTGTTTGCATGTCATTTGCATGTTGGTGACTGATTATTTGGCTGCCCTATTCTATTCTATTCTATTGTGTTGGATATGTGTAGTATTGACATTTCGGAATTTTTACATATATTGCATTGTTGTCACACAGTGCTATACAGTATACAATATTCCTTTGATAAATGTTATTTGCATGGAGTGTCCAAATTATAGACTCATATTTATTTCACATTCATTACCCAAGTATCATGGGCACATAGCCAAGACCATATTTAAATCCTGTTAGTTTAATGGGACTTCCAATTCATGACAGGATAGCAGAGTGTTTTTGACTGGTTATCTGCAGTGTTATTGTAATTCTTGCTCTGAATTTAACTAAATTACAACGGCTGTCATTTACAAAGTTGTCCCTGACGCCAATGTGAAGCTCACAATCAGTTTCCTGATTCATGAGACCCGTACTGTTCTTACATAAATTGTTGCGTATTGTTACACCAGTTGCGCAGCATTGTGCATAAGAACTAATTTACGAGCAATTTACACCACAACTGACCATCATATGAATACAACAGTTTATGTAAAAATTAATTTTTAAATTTACAGAGAAATTGCTTGTCATACTGTAAGTTACAATAGATGTTTGGGAATTTATGAATGTCTCATATTTTATGTTAGAATGGCTTTGCGAACAATTTACTGTACATCAAAACTGCTTGTTGTATCAATTTGTCAGTTTACATAAGAATGGAATTACGATCAATATACATGAAAATGTTTTTATCGTGACTGTGCATTGCAGTGTATTTAAACGTTTTATGAACAGTTTGGCTGATGAACATCACATTTTATGTTAGAATGGCTTTATGAACAATATACAGTATACGAAAATCATGTGATATGAATCCGATTGTTTACATGATTATGAATTTGGCACAAATTCACATTTCTTGTATAATTGTGAGTTTATATTAGAATGGCTTAAACAATTAATACAAAAATTGCTTAAATTAATACGTTTACGTAAGGATGGATTTACAAACATTTAAAAAATGTCTCATATGAATATGAGTTTACATTAGAATGCATTTACAAACCTATGCGAAAATTGTTACATTTTGTGTTAGAATAGCTTTACGAAAAATTTACACGAAATTCGCTTGTTATATGAATGAGTTTACGTTAGAATGTATTTACGAACGTGCGAAAATGGTTTGCCTTATGTATGTCACATTTTATGATTGAATGGCTTTCCAAACAATTTACACAAAAATCGCTTGTTATCAGAATGTGTCAGTTATGTAAGAATGGATATACATGAAATTTTCTAATCGTGTGACTTCACATTACAGTGCATTTAACAATTTCTAAACAAATGGTTTGGACGTCACATATTAGAATGGCTACGAAAAATTTACATCTACCTAAATTTGACTGTTTACACATTGCTTGTCATATAATTGTGAGTTTACATTAGAATAGCTTTACAAACAATTTATACAAAATTGCTGGAGTAAGTTTACATGAGAATGGATTTACAAACATTAGAAAATTTCTCATCATATGAATATAAAATTGCATGTTATATGAACATGTCAGTTTGTGTAAGAATGGACAATCAATTTACATGAAAATTTCTCATCATATGAACATGAGTTTACATTAGAATGAATTTATGAACATTTGCGAAAATTGTTTGCCATATGAATATCACATTTTTTAGAATGTCTTTATGAACAATTTACTTATATTTTATATTAATTTTATGTATATTTACTTAATTTTATGTATATTTACTTAATTTCTTAATTTTATGTATATTTACTTAATTTCTTAAATTCAATATACATGAAAATTTATCATGTGAGTTTGCATTACAGTGTTTGTAACAATTTATAAACAAATAGTTTGGCATACGAACATCCTATTTCATGTTAGAATGGCTATATGAAAATCGTTTGCGATATGAATTTGACTGTTTATGTGACAATTGATTTTGGATACAAAAGTCGCTTATATGAATATAAGTTGACGTAAGAATGGATTTACGAACATTTTATATTTTCTCATCATATGAATGAGTTTACATTAGAGTGCATTCACGAGCACATTGGCTTTACGAAAAAATGTACTTAAATTGCTTGTTAAATTGTTTGTTGAACGTCACATTTTATGTTGGAATGGATTTACGAACAATTTATATGAAAATCACTCTTGATATAAATTTGACTGTTTATGTGACAATGGATTTGCAATTTTATACATGAGTTGGCCTAAGAATGGGTTTACAAACATTTGAAATATGAATGAGTTTACATTAGAATGCATTTACGAACATGCAAAAATTGTCACATTTTACATTAGAGTTGCTTTATAAACAATTTAAAATGTTATATCAATGTGCCAGTTTACATAAGAATTGATTTACGTGCAATATACATGAAAATTGCTCATCATATGAATTAGCTTTACAGTGTATTTAAAAGTTTCTAAACTAATTGTTTGGCTTATGAACATCACATTTTATGTTAGAATGGCTTCATGAACAATTTATACGAAAATCGTAAAATCGCTTGTGATATAAATTTGACTTTACGTGACAATGGGTTTCCAAAAAAAAATTGCATGAGAGTTGCTTGTCGTATAATTGTGGGTTCACATTAGACAATTTATACAAAAATTGCTCACATGAATTTGAGTTAACTAACAATGGATTTATAAACATTTGTAATTTTCTCAGTACATGAGAATGCATTTGCGAACGTGTGGAGATTGTTTACTATATGACTCACATTGTATTTTAATGTGGCTTTACGAACAATTTTTATTATATGAATGTGTCAGTTTACGTAAAACTGGATTTACAATGTATTTTTTTACAAAAATCTCTTAAATGAGTATATGTAAGATTGGATTTATGAACACTATACATGAAAACTGCTAATCATGTGTTTCCATTACAGTGTATTTAACTAACAGTTTACAGACAAATTGGTTTGGCATATGAATATCACATTCTATGTTGGATTGGTTTTACGAACAATTCATATGAAAATTGCTTGCGATATGAATTCGACCGTTTACATGACAATGGATATGTAAAAAATGTACATGAAAATTGCTTGTCATAATTGTAAGTTCACATTATGGCTTCACAAACAATGCATATGAGAATTTACGCAAGAATTAATCATTTACACGATTTACATGAAACTAGCTTGCGTTTTACGAACGAGATGCATAATGTGGACACACTAATGTATATTCTGTAAAGGTCTACTTGTTATCTTAGGAGAAACATGAGCTATCATCAATGGCCAAACCCTTCCCTCATTGGAAAAAAAAAATTAGAAATAATCTCATTCCTTTTTGAATCATGCCTCGCTGATTTTGCTCACTCAGGCTTAATGCAAACACGGAAGATCGCTTTGAGGTTTGGTAGCGTGGAAAGCGTAATTACATCTCCCCAGGCCCAGATGGCAAGAGTTAGGTTTTAATTGCATGTGCAAGTCTTAACCACCAACATAATCTATGATAACCGTTTTACCACCATTACCGTTGGCCTCCTCAACTGATGCTTGTTGTCTAATAATTTAAAAAAAACAGAAATAAATCAATTTTAAAAACTGGTTCTGCACACCAGTTTTCGGACATCATTAAAATTTGTCATAAAAACATGCAAACACTAGCCTACATTAAAAGCGAAAAACTTGCAGTATAGACATGGTGTTAGTGGAAGCTAGAGCTTTATAGGCATCTTTCATACATATTAATGAATTTCGACATTTGCGAGAGGCCGTTAGGAGAGGAAAGCAGGCTTTAGTTAAATCCGTTCATCTCCTGTCTGGTCGCATCTCACAAATGTTTCACATCAAGCCTGGTTCTGTTCATCTTAGCGTGTGTCAGTTTGTTGTTTACGTGCGTGCACATCCATGCACGTACGAGCTACGTGTGGGGCGACCTTGACTGCGCGGCGAAGTTTCCCCTCCGTTGTCCCACGGGACTCATCTGAAGACGCTCTGCTTGTCATTCACGCGGCTTCTCAGTGGCACATCGATTCACCGGGGAGCTCATCGTGCAACCCAGCCACGCGGTCCTTGACAGTATTGATTGAATGTAAAAGATATAATTTCTGTTCACAGTCCGCAGAGTATTGTGGGGTGTGTAAATGCTAGTTGTCCGTCGGAAAGAAAAAGAGTTTTTTTTTTTTTTTTTTTTTTTTTCTTGTATTCTGCCAAAGGAACAACAGAGGGGAAAGATGATGCCATTTGGACAGAGTGTGTGTGTGTTTCAGAACACATCTGCTCAGTGTATTACTCAGTGTCAGGCCGAAAGATGTGAGCTGATTTCAAAATACTGCCCTCAAGCTTTAAGTCTCTCATATCCAGCACAGAAAGGAAAATAAACAATGCTTGCATAAAAACTATTATTTTAAATGGTGAGTGTCCTGAAACACATTATTTGAAAATCACAGCTTTAGGAACCAAACGCTCTTAAGTGAAAAATTGCACAGTTGCATTGAGGTAATAATTATGTTTGGTCTGGATTGACTCATAAAAGGTGTTTTGTGGGCCACTGGAAGAAAGGCAACATGAGGGCAGATATGAATACATTTTTACATTGCTAAATGTGACCCTGGACAACAAAACCAGCCTTAAGTAGCATATTTGTAGCAGTAGCCAAAAATACATTGTATGGGTCAAAATGATCCATTTTTCTTTTATGACAAAAATCATTAGATATTAAGTAAAGTTCATGTTCCATGAAGATATTTTGTAAATTTCCTACTGTTTACTGTCCTACTGAAAATGTATCAAAACTTAAATTTAGATTAGTAATATGCATAGCTTTTTCTTTTTTTTTTTTTTTTTCCCCAGATTCCAGATTTTCAAATAGTTGTATCTCAGCCAAATATTGTCCTAAACCATATGCCAATGGAAAGTTTATTTATTCAGCTTTTAGATATTTTTAGATATAAATCTCAATTTCAAAAAATTGACCCTTATAACTGGTTTTGTGGTCCAGGGTCACAAATATGGTTTGCGTAGTGGTTTCGGGAAGGTTGCTTATTATTATTATTATTGTTGTTGTTAAAGGGACAGTTCACCCAAAAATGAAAATTACCCCATGATTTACTCACCCTCTAGTCTCGGTAAACTGACGGCAGAAAGTCTGGGAAATTTGGCCTCTTTGAATGGCTAAGGCCCGCCTAAGAGGCCATATGACTGACAGGTACAGCAACCAATCACGTTTCGTTTTGTGCTGCGCCATGTTTAGGGGCGTGGAAATGTCGCCACAATATCAGACCGGTGTGTTGTAAAACTCTCAGACGTATTTTAAAGATTCTATGCTGCGAACTTAAAAATTTTCATATACTTTTGAAAATCTAGCGTTTTGTTGATCCTGCTAAGCGCTCGTCGTCACAGTTGTAAATGACTTTCTTCTTTCATGAGGGAGTTTGGCGCCACACCATTTTTGTTTCCAGGAAGAATGTTAAAGAACGCGACATGCGTCTCCCAGAAATCCTGAATAATCTAACCAATCCAATGACGGCTTCAAAACTCCTGAAGTGTTTCCAGCTAAGTCTTATGCATCAGACGTTTAGCCAGCGTTCTGTGGGTGTGACGTCTGAGGCTGAGACTACTCACCCTCAAGCCATATATGACTTTCTTCTTTCAGACGAATACAATCTGAGTTATATTAAAAAAAAAAACGTCCTGGCTCTTCCAATCTTTATAATGCCAGTGAATGGGTGTTGAGATCTCAACACCCATTCGCTACCATTGTAAAGCTTGGAAGAGCCAGCACATTTTTGAATATATAACTCCGATCGTATTCGTCTGAAAGAAGAAAGTCATATACACCTAGGATGGCTTAAGGGTGGGTAAATCATGGGGTAATTTTCATTTTTGGGTGAACTATCCCTTTTAATAAAAATTCATTATATAAGTAATTATAACTACATATTTACTGTTGATATTATGTTTTGCTGCTGTGTAATAGTCAAGCACAAAAAAAACAAGTTTGAGATTTGTTTTTGCATATCAATTATTAGACACTTCAACATCAAAATAGTCTTCGTTGGTCATAAAAAGACTTGGTCACTGGTCTGGTCTAACTTTTGACATAATTACGCAAATATACCTTCTACATAATGTCACATTTTAAGATAAATAATAATAAAAGTATGCATTAAAGGTTTGTACTTTAATTTTGTTCAATAAAATGGATAAATAATACTAACACATATAGTAATAGCAACATGTAATAATATGTTGTTGCTGTTATTTGCTGTATATTTTAAATATTATTTTTTTACATTTTTTAATTTGTTGTTTATTTTACAGTTCAACCTTTTATTTTACATTTATTTTACCATGCAAATAAAAAAAACAACTTTTTTTTAAATAAAAGAAAAAAAATCATAAATTAATATTATTTATTATAATAATAAAAACTATTAAAAATAATTTTAACTCTCTAAATTGTTTACACTTCTGTTTACATTGATCTTTTTCAGACTTGGAGAAGGACCACCCTAAGAATGAAGCAGGCGTGGTGTGGAGAGTGACAGGTGGGCTGTTCAACCTCACCAGAGGAGCGGTGGGCGCCACCCTCGGGGGAGTGGCCTGGGTGGGCAGCAAGAGCTTCGAGTTGACCAAGACGGCTGTGACGAGCGTTCCCGCAGCTGGAGTGGGATTGGTCAAAGGCGGCGTCTCCGTGGTAACGGGAGGGGTCGGGGCAGTGGGGTCTGCAGTGGCCGGTAAAGTTACACCAAAGAAAAAAGACAAGTCGGATTAGACTGGCTGACTCGCTCCCACCCTTTGTTCGATTCGGTGTGTCTGTGGTTGTCTGCCTGGATTGTTCTCACTTTCAACAGGGTTGGAAAGCAGGTGGAAGGTTCATTTAGCCCATGGGAAGATTACTGTTTTGCATTCACCAAATACAACCCTACCTTGTTAACAAAAAGTACTGCAACACGGTATGTAAACACACTGCAGAGGTACATGAGTTAATTGGGAGTGTTGGCTAAATATGTATTATTATAAGTTTTTGGGACAGAGGGAGCAAATGCTGATATCAGACATATTCTTCATGAAATTGTCCACTTTTTACACAGGAAATGTTAAATGCTAATATGCCAGCAGTTCAAAGACTCCTAATGTATACAAAAATTAGCTCTAATTGAGCTCATTTAAAGCCCATCTTTGAACAAAATAGTGTGAGAACTTGAAAACTTTAGTATTGTTATTAATTAATTAATTAATTAATTTAATACAAATGACACTAGATAACGTTCATCATCTGATAATGTTAGGTTTAAACTATATATTCTCAAATGTTGTATTAGTGTCGTTTCCTTGATACCGATTCGAGTGCGACCGCAATGTGTTTTCACTATAATCATTCACATTCTCATCAGTCATGGTAAGTGAAGAAATCTCTGAACGGCAGTTCACACACCATTGGCGTAGATTGCATTAATGCCTCCAGTGTAAACACTTCATTTTGTAAGACAATGTTTGAGCTGTTGAAATTGAATCTGTAGCCAGGAAACCAGTGCCTGGAGTTAAAAGAAATTATTCGCATCTAAAAAAAGGACACAGGGAAACTGTTTTTTCCAGTCTAAAATACTAAGCAATCACGCTTCATTTTCTCTTTGCGAAGCATCGCTTGTAGTTCGTTTGAGCTGATGTTTTATTGGCCGTACATGTGCCTGAATGTCTTGGGAGTTCTAAAAGCTCACTGTGGAGTGTTTAGTGTTTCAGAACAGTGCAAAATAACCACAGATGTATTTCCCGCTACCCTTTTACAGCTGTTTACATCTTAGAACCAGCACAGTGTGCACATTTGAGTATTTGTTCGTATGTTTCTGTCGTTTTTTTTTCCCCTCACTGCTTAAATGTTTGTTTCCTTTTTTACTTTATTTATGCAAAAACAACATATGGCATATTATTATATTGTTCCAATGCATGCTTGAAGCTGTAGTTTTCTGTACAACATGCTGTTTATTGTGAGTACGTACTTCATTTTTTTCATGTTTCTTTCTGTTTTTGCTATCAACACACTTTCTGGTAGGTACCTATGTCTTGAAGATGCTGTTACTATAAACTGGACTTTTAAGACCGAGTAGATTTTGTCTATAATAGAACTATTTTTGCTAAATTGATGCTGTATTCTACAAATAAAGCATTCTGTATTTTAGAAATGCATGAGTTCTTTATTTGATGTAGAGAAGAATGACTGCCCTGCAATGATCCTGTTTTGGAATAGGTGGGATATTTTAATACCATTTATCTATTATTCGTTTTTAGGCGTAATCATTTATGTAACATTGAATGCACTAACAGACCAGATCTGGATTACATAAGCAGTTTATAAAAGTGGCCACATATTTTAGGTCACATAGTAAAATCCACATTTTATTAAAGAGATGGTTCACCCAGAAATGAAAATTCTGTCATTAATTACTCACTCTTATGTCGTTTCAAACATGTGAGACCTTTGTTCATCTTCAGATGAAATCCGAGAGCTTTCTGACCATTTCTGACACATTTGTGGTTCAACTGTAATTTTACAGTTACAACAATACTTCTTGTGTGCATATAATATAAAACAAAAGTAACGACTTTATTCAACATTTTATTCTCTTCTGTGTCATTCATACTTACTCATCCATGAGAGTACAGTTGAAGTCAAAAGTTTACATACACCTTGGAGAATCTGCAAAATGGTCATTATTTTAGCAAAATAAGAGGGATAATACAAAATGCATGCTATTTTTTAATTTAGTACTGACCTGAATAAAAATATTTCACATAAAAGACGTTTACATATAGTCCACATTAAAAAAAATAATATATTATAAAAATGACCCCATTCAAAAGTTTACATACACTTGATTCTTAATACTGTGTTAATACCTGAATGATGTGTTTTTTTTTTTTTTTTTTTTTTTTTTTTTTTTTTTTTTTTTGTTTAGTGATAGTTGTTCGTGAGTCCTTTGCTCATCCTGAACAGTTAAACTGCCTGCTGTTCTTCAGAAAAATCCTTCAGGTCCCACAGATTATTTGGTTTTTCAGCATTTTTGTGTATTTGAACACTTTCCAATGACTATATGATTTTGAGATCCATCTTTTCACACTAAGGACAACTGAAGGACTCATACACAACTATCACAGAAAAACTTTTAGAATTTGAAGATAAGGGTCCATTTAACTTATTTTGACTTCTTGGGAACATTAAAGTATCTTCTGTAGCTTCTGAAGGGCAGTACTAAATTAAAAAAAATATGATATTTGGGCAAAATAAGAAAAATCCACATGTCTTCATTCTGTTCAAAAGTTTTCACCCCAACTCTTAATGCTTCACTGAGCATTTAAACCTTCTGTAATAGTTGCATATGAGTCATAGTCATTGTTGGAAAAGGGCTCAAGTACACAAAAATGCTGAAAAACCAAAGAATTTGTGGGACCTGAAGGATTTTTCTGAAGCACAGCAGGCAGTTTAACTGTTCAAAACAGACAAGGGACTCATGAACAACTATCACTGAACAAAACAAAACAAAAAAACACAGCTGTGGATTATTCAGGTAACAAGACATTATTAAGAATCAAGTATATGTAAACTTTTGAACTGGGTAAGTTTTATAAATTATTAAGATATTTTTTATGTGAAATATCTTATTCAGGTCTGTACTGAAAAACAAAACAAAACATGCATTTTGTATAATCCCTCTTATTTTGCTAAAATTAACATTTTGCAGATTCTGCAAGGTGAATGTAAACTTTTGACTTTATCTGTACCTGCATTCACTTCTGTTCATAAGGTTATAGAGTTTTTTTCCATCAATAATGGGTTACATTTTCTTTTCAAAAGAAAAAATAACTATTCATTTGATATTGCAGTACACCAGCATCCTTAGATACATCAGGTGTCCAGTATGGGAAAATCTATGTGCTCATAAACCTCCTTGGTCATTTCATGGCATACTGAATCAGCAGAAAACTTTATTGAGCCAGTCAGGGGTTATATCTTTGAAAACAATTGCATGGCTCAACAACATCACTGTTCCACAATATTAACCAAGGACATTAGTGATTTTAGTATCAAGTAGTAAACGCACCATAAAAGGGCAAGTTGTTTTGTGGCTTTTTAACCTCACACTGTGTCGTAACCAGGTGAAACACAATAAAGTGATAAAAGCTCTTCCGTGAAGGGCGAAAATCATGAGTTCTTGTCTTTACGCACAGCCAGTGGCGTTTTTTTGGGCCGCTTACTGTGCATGAGAAGATTTGTGAGAAATAGACAACTGATATGTCACGGTATGACCTCGGAATTAAAAGAGCGCAAACTTTAAATCTGAGCATTGCTGCATTGGAGTAGATTTGGTAATATACTGTACTAAATATGCCATGGAGTTGCTCCCTAGGACCAGTATTGAAAACCATTGCCCTAACTGTAAAAGAACTGCTGGACCATTGAAACAAAGTTCGATCTGTTTGATCAAAAGAATCAATTCACAGCAGCAAGTCAGTCTTCCCATTACCCAGAAAGCACAGAATTGTTGAACAACACTGCATTTTGAAAAGATGGTCTAGACACACCTAAAATTAAAATAAATTAATAATCCACCTTTTCTTGCACCTCATAACACTTTGCAAGAATTACGTAACATCTGTTAAACTGTAAAAAAAATAAGTGTAAGGTTTGTTTTATGAACACAATCACTTTTCAAAAATTCTGTGCAATGAGGTGATTTCAACTACCTTCAATTATTCGAATATTAAAAGGAAATTTAAAAATGTATAAGCATACAACAAATTACTACAACAGACCATGAATAACCCCAGAAGCTTGGTTATTTCCACAGCAATATTGACATGCTGAATATCACTGTAGTAATAAATGTCTGTATTATGTAACATACGCTGCCTTCATGAAAAATGTTCATTAACATAACATTGAGTGATAATATTTCAAAATGATTTCCATCATTTTCACAGAAAACAAATTGTATTTACATGCTATTATTTATGAGATATAAATTAAATCGGAGCACAGACCACAAATGTGCAGTATATGTTGTCTTTATTCATACTGATACAGTAGGGTACAAAGGAAAATGAAAACAATCAGGAGGAAAATAATGCAGCTGACTGCTTCTTGTTATAACATGTCATATTAATATACCAGCATTACCTTTTTCTCCTGGCGTCTAAAAATAGATCATGAAGGCAAATGGATAGCTCATTCTTTTAAGATAATGAATAAGGATTACTATTTGTAGCTCAATCTTATGATTTAAAATGATTTGTGTCTGTGTTTCTGAGTGGAACTTTCCAAACTGGAAGTGCCTCCCGTAATTTAAAACGGAGTGCTTGTTAGGAAAAGACAGAACTCAACGTACATAGACGTTTTACAACGTAAACAAAATTCAAATAGTTGACTTACGTATCTGTGGCAACAGTGGAGAATATACCACAACTGCAAATTGTTAAATGGATGTACGAGACATACATTTAACTGAGGAGACGGCACCGACACAAGGACAAGTTTCCTGAGGTAAGATATTTTTTTCTTTGAAAATAACATGAGAGTAATGTCTTGATAACATTTAGGTGTATATTACATACAAGTAAGGCTGAATAAGAAAAATATGTTGGCTATTCAGATGTACATAAATTAGCCTTGACACAATTTGAGTTCAAAACTGAATTGTTATAAAGAAATAGAGACTGTGGAATTTCTCTCTTAATGTCTCGCTAACACTGTTTTATGTTATTTAGAAACATATGAATTTACTTTCAAAGATATACGTTAAAAAATGTATCATTTTGGAGGGTGGAGGTAGTATTGAACATAGCAATGATATGTCTATGAGCTAACATGATAATTGTGGCTGTGAAGCATTGAAGAAAGCAGTGTGGCGTTCAGTATGAACATGTTTTTAGTTGCTGGAAAGGTAGGTTGTTAAAACGCCATGCTTTTTTATTGTAATACCCAGATAGCACATATCATTTGATCTGGAAAGCATCTGCTATGTGCAAACATCTCACAGAGGTTTGTAAGATCTCAGTTTTACATACACTGTAAATCATAAACATCTTAAAGACATCTAAGAGACGTCTATTTGACATCTGATAGGAACGTCCTATAGACGTATTGCAGATGAGCAAACACTCTAAAAATACATTTTGCAGATGTAAATGCAGATGTCAAATAGACGTCTCTGAGATGTACGTGTGCTATCAGGGTAGCGATTCTTTTCCCAAAAATATAAAAGGAATTGTCATGTATAGAGACCTATTTACTGCGTATGAAAAATAGCAAGCGTGATTTTATAAAATCATGTTGGTTTTTAAATTATAATTTATAGTGGCTTTATAGTTACGTTATGTAAAACGGTTTACTCCAGCATTTATTAAATGCTATAAATTCTATAAAATCATTTCACAATGCAAAAACACAGACAGCACAGGCTTAATTTTCTTTAAGTGAAATATAATTGGAATGTCCCTGATAGATATTTCCAAACTGTATAATGTACTAAATACTGCAATCATGTAAAGTATCCAAATTACCCTCAGGTGATATTACAATACATACAACAGCCAGCGAAAGCAATGACTATGATTCATTGCGCAGTGTTCCAAAATACAGTTTGCATCCTGGAGTCTCTTAATCACAATAAGAGGTTGAAATGGTTTTCTTAATCACAATAAGTGGTTTAAATGAGTGACATCTCTACTGAGAAGATCTCAAGCGTGTTGAGATGGGCAGTGAGGAGCATGATAAATTGTTATCCTCTGAAGAGCACTTCAAGTTCAACTAAGCAAAACTCGGCATCTGCTGGCGTTCGTGTATATGTAATCTCAGAACGCCAGAATCGGCTACTTGGAGAAGTTATAAGCTGGGAATCATACCTCAAAATTGAACATCTCTAAGGCCATTTTTTATCCATCCCATTTTCTCAAGGATTCACTCACATCACTGTATGTGTTAAGAAAATAAGCTTCCTCAGCATAATACAGACACTATGTGATGTGCAAAACCAATTTAAGTGGGTAATTTACACAAAGAGTATCTGCTTTTAAGTAGCACTAACACCCTTGTTTTAAAACTTTTGTTTCTAGCATATTTTTTTAGCTGATCTCTCTACTGTTGAAGCCAAATTATTGGTGGCTTTTTTGGCAAAGGATAATATGAGATGGCTCAAAGAGCCAATTACTTGTGCACTTTGATTGGGTTAATGGAAAAAAGTTAAAGTTCGCCAAACAAATGGTTTAAATGTGAATAGAAATTTGTGATACTTACAAACCTCAGGTCACAAAATAAGCCACCTGCCAAGAGAGTGTGTTTTTGTGTATCACATGCCTTGTAGTAGCTATTAAGACTCTCAACCAGTTCTCAAATATTGCTGAAATACAAATTGTGCATTTTTGTCACTTTTACTGACAGGGAGAGTCACTGGAAATTGCAACCACAAGATCGTGGCTTCAACTTAATGTGACTATAATGGCAATATTTCTGGCATTACTAGATGTTATAAGCTAGGTAGTAATAATTATCCTAAATAAACTGTGCAGCATAGCTAAGCTTATGCACAGAGTTTCCATCACATTATTTAAAGCTTGCATAATTGATAAATCACGCTACTGTTCATTGGGTTCATTCTTTTCATCTGCTTTGTAAACATCAAGGCTGATTAACTAGCACTTCCACCATCTCAAGGTATGAATTTAGTGCACAATCATTAGTTCCTGAAGTAGCTCCACCTGAAGACATAAGATTAGTACTTTGAACTCAGAAGTGGAGTTATTATGTAAGTTTGTATGCGCCATATTGTCTACTATCACGGTTATCATTGTACTTCTATATCCTCTATAGTCCTACAATGTGCTGTTTATTGTAATCTCTGTCTTTATCAGTCTTACACAGAAAAATACCATTTTAAGTAGTATGACTACCCAAGTAGACATGATTAGCATTTTTTTCACACCACAAGGGGGGGCCATTTCTCCTGGATGTCCTGAAAAGTCAAAGAAACAAGTAAAAGTCTATACCAGGTGTGCCCAAACTCGGTCCTGGAGCAGCCGGTGTCCTGCAGAGTTTAGCTCCAACCCCAATTAGATACACCTGAACCAGCTAATATCTCTTACTAGGCATAGTAGAAACTTCTAGGCAGGTTGGAGCTAAACTCTGCAGGACATTGGCCCTCCAGGACCGAGTTTGGGCTATACGATGGAACCTGTATGACATTAAGACAGCAATGTCTATGGTACATGACTGTGGAGAATGCATATCTGATGACAGTCTCGTGGAATGAAAGAGAATTCATCCTCGCACCCTCTTCATACTCCCTGACGCTAATCTAGAATTGAAGATTGAACCATTAATATTCCCCATTAAAACTGAATGAGGGTAAGCAGTTGAGATTTAAAAGACCTAAATGTGAATCCAGATTATCAAGATTATGTAAATCCATGAAGGATTAAAACAAATTAAGGCCATTGTGACAAACCAAGCAAGAGTACACAATTGTTTAAGTTGAAAATCATCTATACATAAAAACAGTGGTTTACATCTTATTTATGCTTCTCTACATTTATTAAGATTTCAAAAATAGCAACGTCTCTTTCACATACATTGAGCCAAACAATGTTTCATGGACACTATACAAATCTATGCACTGAATCAATGAAAATTAGTGATGTGATGATGAGGACAGCCACTAAGAATGAAAATTCCATGCATTTCATATGAAAATCTCTAAGTTACATTAAACTACCAAATTGTCCACTCTAAAAACTGGATTGCATTGTATTTCTCTGAAGTAGTCTCATGGCATTTCGCAAAATCGAACAAAAAAAACCTTCTATCATTGTGACGAAACAGCAACAACTGATTGAATTTTACAACTTATTTGTAAATCATAACCACCCTAAGCAAGCAGAATGAAGTGCATGAGTTTACTTTAGATTAGCTTTTTTACCCAGATACAGTAGCACCAATGCATTATGCATTCTAAAAGCAAACTGAACACAAGCTTAAACCCCAAAAACTCTATGGCAGACACGACTTTACACTGAGAAACAACCTGAGAAATAGTCTGACTGTGACATTCACAATTTTATTGCACGGCTGTTATTATACATGACAGCATTTCAGTCCCACATTAAAGATTTCTTGAGAATAGTCTGGGTTCTTTGACTGACAAAATATTCACATTCACTGTTGTCAAAGCAATGACCAGCATACAGAATTTCTTTGTCAATAGTGTGGTGCTCTGCTCTAATATATAAATAATGAACATTACTATCTCAATGCAATCGCTGCAATCAAGGTGAAGTCGAGATCTCTTTACAGCTAAGTGTTTTGGTTCTTGTGCTGTTCAGAAAATCATAGGGTGACTGCGAGGGAGTCTCCGAAGTAAAAAAAGTTCATAGTGCAAATGTCAATCACATTAAGGCAAGAATATAAATGTAGAAAAATAGTTGTGCGTGCACATGATTACCTTTGTTACAAAAAAGGTATGAAGGTTTTGTCCTCAATGAGCGAGAGCGACATGTTTTTCAGCGCCTCAGGGGAGTTGACAGCTTTGTAGCCGAGCTCGTCTAAAATGTGCTGACAAACAGTTTGTGTGTAATCAACTATGTCATGAGACAATTTCAACCTCCAGCTCTCTGCATTGGCTGCCGAATCTCTCAACGTGCCGTACTTATGCTTTGCTGACACGTCGTTATTGCCTCTCGTGTTGTTGTGTATCCAGTCCACCACGTTTTTTTCCAAAGAAAGACCAAGGAATTCGTAAATCTCCTTGGTTTTTTGAAGTGGGTTCCTGGCCAGGTCCTCGTATCTCACCAGCATGTACCGTCCACGAAGCCACGGCGGTCGGCTGAAGCCTGTGGACACCGAGTTCAGAAAATCGTCGCACACTGTCGTGAGCTGAGTCAAATCCAAGTTGTACGGTTTGCGGCCTGTGGCTCTCCAGATCCGCCATAGGCGGTATGTGTCCCGAAAGGTTTCAATCCTAGAAGATAATATCCCACGTGGGTCCCTCACCAACTGGATAACTTTCAGATTAAGCCGAGGGTCCTCGATCAACGCCTTGAGATCATTGACCTCTGGAATACGCACTGTTTTAATGGCCATGTGCCGTCTTTCTCGACACGATTCGGTAGCGAGGGTCAAGTTAAGGGAGGCGCATTTTCGAACACAATCCCCCTCTTCGATATTGCCGTCGCTGGGGCTGAAAGCATCACAGACCGGCATACAGCAGAGGGCTTTGCTGGCTCCTCGTCGAAACAGTTTATCCGTGGTATGGTTTGCGGGCTGCGGCTTGATGTAACTCTCTAAGAAATACAAGTCGCAGTTGTACAAGCTTCGAAGAAGGTCACGACTGGCTCCCAGCATCACTCTGCGCTCAACAGCATATCTGCTGGGAGAAAGGTGAGGGATTAAGGTCGTTTGGACATGATAGAGCGGTTCAAAGAGATAGAACACATCTGAGTGTTGGTTGAATAGCTGTCCAACGAAAGAGGAGCCGCTACGGGTGGTCGCCAAGATGAGGATGTGAGTCTTCCTGGAGGAGTTGTAATTAAAATACGGGTACTCATCACACATCCGATCGAAGGTCTCCACATCCTGTCCCAAGCCACAGTTCAAAGGGTTAGGAACAGGGCACATATGAAAAGGCTTGGCTGTGAAAGTCCTGATTGCTGTGTATTGGATCGCTATGGACACCAATGCAAGCAGAATCACAGCCTTCCAGGAACATTGCATGGCTGGGTAACTTCATTTAGATGATGCAGTCAGATTTGATCCTATCGACAAAGACGCAGCTGTGGGAAAATGAAAAAGATCTCACGGTAAGTTCAAAAACAAAGTAAGACATGAAGAGATTTTAAAAATGCATAACATTTTATTAAAATTTAAACATCTAACCAGAACTAAAAAATAAGGAAACTGATCTATAAACTTTAAAAAAGAACTTTAATGTGTAAAAAACACAAATGTGCTTTCAAAATACATATAATTCACAATGCAGCCTTAATCGGTCGTTTATTGCAATATGACACTTTGAGAAACTACTTCACGTTTTAATGCAGCCAAACTCCCACAACTAAACTGCTTCCTACAGGCTTTTACACAAGCCTGAGGTATTTTGTTTTTCCCTTGGGAAAATCAGCAAAGGTTCAGGGAAACCCAGCATCTAGAATGCAGACAGGTTACAAAATCAGTCCTTTTCAGAAACTGGCACCGGTTCAGGCACCTGTAGAGAGATGCATTAATTGCAATCTCCCACAATACCATATGCATGCTTATTATGATCGGTTTGAAAGGCAGCCGTCGACGACCGCGCGCGTCGAGTTCTGATTTACCGCAGTGCAACACAACTCGGTATTCAGTTGGAAATAAAAAAAATAGCAGATCCGATCTGACTGTCGACTATATGACCAACTTCTCCCTTATTCCAGCACGAACATTTTAGACATCCAGTAGGCTCAAAATATCGTGAAATAAATACTTCAATATACTTGCCTCATATAAAGCTGTATGAGAACATGACGAAAATTTAAACAAAAGAAAAAATCACCATATGCCGCGATGGCTTTGCGTAGTCGTCCCGTAACGCCCGTCATAGACGTTTCATCGCTTTAATGCATGTCCTCAGATGTCGAGGGGTTCATAATTCCCTAAAAACCGATGAAAAGGTCGTATATCCTCAAGCAGCTCCATTCACGCTCGGGGTAAAACATTCAAAGACGGGCTCCGTGGAGAGACAACGGATGAATAAGGTATTGATGCGCATCCTCAGACATCTCTCTGTGACTAAACACCGGACGGATATTTCGTTCGTTCGTCGTGAGGAGAAGACTGAAGAGAGGTGTGCCAGTCGGTCCCAGATTAAGTAAAACGTAGACAGCCCTACGAAACCCTATGCGAATATTCATCCCCTTCCCTCAAAACCACAGTTGACAAAGGCTGAGGAGGAAAAAAAACAGCACGGGGGGGAGGCACATTTGGTTCCCTATACGCGTCCTTCCTCAGAACATGTCTGTGCTCGATGCTAAAGCCTTTGAACATGGAGTTAGTTTGGATGAGCTGAACTGGTGGCATCTAGAAATTTCAGCGTATTTTCCTCAGTCTTCCGTCGCTATATTTTTGACGCGAGCAGGATATATTTTAAGGAATATTCGAGGACAGACATGGCCAGCTGGTGGATTTCAGTACTGACTGACTGACTGACTGAAATGCTAAAAAAATAATTATGTAATAGCACAGTATGTGTAGAAATATTGGGGTTTTCATATTATGGGGGTGTGTAACTTCCTCACATCACAGTTTATACACATAATTATGTTTTTTGATATGATCATATGTTGGTTTTAACTATTAGTGTTTTTGTTGTT
This sequence comes from Labeo rohita, assembly GCF_022985175.1. Taxonomy (NCBI): domain Eukaryota; kingdom Metazoa; phylum Chordata; class Actinopteri; order Cypriniformes; family Cyprinidae; genus Labeo; species Labeo rohita. The sequence goes on from NC_066893.1 coordinate 17,324,831, forward strand.
TGAATAAGCCTTTCATCGTTTCACAGGGTAATACTGCAAACCTGTGTATTGTTGTATCAGACTTTTACTTTATTCAGTGGAAAACAAAACAGAATGTTTTGACTGTTATTGTCCGTCAAGTTGCAAAAACAGTATGTGACTGCATTGTAAGTTTTCTGAAGCCACTGAACGCTTTGTGTAAGACCAAAATTTAGGATACGAAACTCTTGCTCCTCTGCCAAAGCTTTAAAATGTAATTTTGTGTTAATGGTAAATCTGGTGCAATGCATCTTGGCATCCTACCACATTATATATGAGTGTATGTGAACACAAATCAAATTTGAGAGCTATTGTTAGGCAAATAAGGGCTCTAATTTCAGTTTATTCACACAGAGCTACTGTATGATTGATGTCTATAGGTGGGGTGTTATTTGTCACACTATTTTTTTGGATATGGGCTTCACAGATTAATATAATCTTGATTCAGTATAACAACACATAAAGCTGTGATGTAACAGAGGTAGTGAAGGATATGTCCCACTTTATTGTGTCACAAGTGACTTTGAGACCGTTTTGTGAATCTTTTTGGCTGACTCATTTAAAAGAATTGCTGCATAACAGTCATTTGTCTGTCGCAGGAAACACTGGGGTATAATAACATAATATCTTTGACTAATGTCTTTGAGAAAGTACAATATGTCTTGCATATAAATAAGAAGGGATTTGATGACATTATTGGACTGACATCAGCTGTCCGTCTGTTGTTTTGATACTTCTCAAAAAAGCAACTTCATGACAAAAACGTACCTGTGGAAACTTTTTCACAAGGTGCGAAATACTTACCATCATGTACGTGTTATGACATGTTCAAAATGTCTACATGGAGCTGGAACAGATGAATATACTTACGGTACATTTTATGTGACATTGTATGTGTCACCGCAGTTCTGATTTGATTTGTCTGTTGAGTGACACTATAATTCTAATGTTCTGTGACATTTTAAAATAACGTACCATCTGGACCACACCTAAACCTACCCAATAGTATGAACAAAGGCGAATGTGACGTAAAAACGCAATTACAAGCAAGCCATTTTAGCTTGTTTTTCAATCTCTCATCTTTCAGCTCTGTGACTCATGTTTTTTATGTAAATCGTATCCAAGGATTCCACATCCTAAGTCCAGTTCCGTGCTGGCTGAGCTACCAAGCTCATTATGGCCGAAAAGCGAAACATATGGAGCTGTAGTCATAACTTTATACAAAAATGATTGCAAGTGCTCCCATTTTACCACCTCTAGTGTTCATTTCTGTTGGAAACTGCAGTGATATGTACTTGTTGGTCTGTATTTCGCATCTTGCGAAAAAGTTCTCACAGATACGTTTTCGTTATGAGTTCAGGTAACAGAAAAGCCTCCCAATATCAGCGTAGATGCACAATTCTCAATTTTTGTATTCTGACATTTTTAAAGAGTAAAAATATGTGTGGATTAAAGCGACAGGGGAGTTTAACGATTAGTTGATAATTTAATTTATGATCACATGGACAGGCAACCCGATCTTATGGCAAATTGTACATATTTACGAGGTGGCAAATTTATGCTAAATTGTACGCATTCGTACAAATGACCTACCCCTAAACCTACCCGTCACGGCGGTCTAGACAAATCATACAAAATTGTATGAATTAGCCACCTCATAAAATATGTACAAATTGGTCGTGAGATAGCGTTAAAGGAGAAGCTCACTTCCAGAACAAAAATTTACAGATTTACGTTGTCATCCAAGATGTCCATGCCTTTCTTTCTTCAGTCTTAGAGAAATTATGTTTTTTGTGGAAAACATTTCAGGAATTTTCTCCATATAGTGGACTTCAATGGTGCCTGTGAGTTTGAACATCCAAAATGCAGTTTAAATGCAGCTTCAAAGAGCTCTAAACGATCCCAGCTGAGGAATAAGGGTCTTATCTAGCAAAACGATCGTCATTTAAAAAAACAAAAACACCCAGTGTTTAAAGTGAACATGCAAAGAATGTCAAACGCCCTTTACAAAAAAAGGCAAAACAGTGATATAGGACAATTTTGAAGTTGGTTGGGAGTTTTTTGACCTGTATTAACCCGGACTACAGAGAGTACATATGCGCATCGCAGAGCTAGACAAGACAAGCATTTAAGGTTAAAAAGTATATAAGTTTTCACTAGATAAGATCCTTATTCCTCGGCTGGAGTCATTTAGAGCCCTTTGGAGCTGCACTGAAACTGCATTTTGGACATTCAAACTTGCAGGCACCATTGAAGTCCACTATATGGAGAAAATTCCTGAAATGTTTTCCTCAGAAAACATAATTTCTTTACAACTCAAGAAAGAACATCTTGGATGACAACAGGGTGAGTACATTACCTGTAAACTTTTGTTCTGGAAGTGAACTACTCCTTTAAGACAGAATATGTTGCACATTTCTGTTATTTTAAACTTTGCTGCAATATGGTGCGTTATTTTTTTCTTTATATCGAAATTCTGTATATTGTCCAATTCTTAACTTAAATGTATGCTCGTTTTATTTGGAATTGATGCGGGCACTTTCTCTATTTTTATTGTACTAAAAATATTCATTTATTTTCACTTATTCTTTTAAGCTTTGAAGGCTTTGTGGAACCTGATAGTGTCATTGCAGTTGTCATTTTTATTTAGATTTTAGCATTAAGACAATTCAGCTAGCAAAGCATGATGGATGAAATTAATCTAAAAACATTGCACATGGAGAAACAAATCTGAAACTTGACTATAGAGTTCATTTGGACTTCAAAGCTGCACTCTTCCGTTCTTCACCTCATCTGCTGTGTTTTTCCTCTCGATCCATTCACCTGAAGCCAGACATTGGCATTTGAAATGGGGCTTTTCCCCCAGTTCAGCGTCTTGCAATCTCAGAAGCTGCCAAACGTGAGATTATGACTGGCTTTTTGCGAAATCAGTTTTATCTTTGTGTGCTCAACGCAACCCCAATTTCAATCAGCGTGTGTGCTCAAGCATTCGAAAACGTCAGCCTGCATATCGCAAAGGCATAAAGTGTGCAGTACTGGGGTGAAGATGGGTGTGTGTCCCCTTTATCCACCCTGCTGAGAGCTGGTAATAAGCTTTCAAACGCAAATGATCCTCCCCGCTCTGTCCACCGAACACTGCAATGCATCACCGATTCGCCAGTTATTTTCTAGTGCTCAGAATTTACGGATCCTCTATGACAACCGTGTCCAGAGAAATGAGGAAACCCAAAGCATGAAACATGATTTCAATATGCGATTGTACTACGCAAGAGGCAGTTGAAGCTAAGCCATAACAGACTTACGACAAACTCTGAAAGACCTTGTACGCTCAGGCCTGGTTTAATGAACTAGCAGCAAGACTTAAAATTAAATGTTTTATTTGTTCATAATTTCCCATCAGATTCTGTAAAGTATACCAAAATATTACGCAGCCAACATGGCATGTTATTGACCAGTAAAAGCTTGTCAGGCTTACAGCCAAATTTCCCCAGCTTAATAACCCAAACTTCACCTACACAGACTTAATGAATATGAGAACTGTCTGAGCGTCGTCTCTGATGGTTCATGCGTGAGTCGGGAACATTCTGGTCTCGGCTGGTCAAGGTTGTTCCTCTGCCGGATTTGGATCAGTGCCTCCAGACGAGACAGCTGACTTTATTTTCTGTAATTGAAAAGAGTTTGTGTGGGAGAGAAAGGGCTGCAAAACAGTGGGCCGTCAAGTCCAACTCTAATTAAGACAGGAGCTGCCATGGTGCTTTCCATTACACCAAACAGCTCCCTGGATCTGAGAACAGAAGCCGCATATAGCAGATTAGCTGACTTTAGAACAACCCGCCATGAGAAGAGACCGCGCTGACGGTCTGTCAGTATTCCAAATAATAAGTGTCTTTTATTTATGTTTACATTTTCATTTTGTTTTCTCTAACAGAGGGGTTTGATTTTATTGGACAGGTGCTGAAGTGAATATGACAGTTGTTGAAAACACTGTGGGTAGTCTTGCATATAATTGTGTTGTTCTCCAGCAAGATTTGCCGCACAGGGCTCTGTGTTCAAGGATTTGAAGGTGTCGGCCTGCATATTATTGGCAAAACAAAAAAGTAGTCATGATTACCCACTGTATTTTTCCAGACCACAAGGGGGTGTCATTTCTCCTGAATGTCCTGAAAGGTTAAAAAAAGCAAAACCTTTTGCCAATCCAACACTGGTTGGATAAACAAACCTCTGCATGCAAATAATGTGATTTTATCATTGCTTACTCTGTAATATTTACTCATAAATGCATATTGCTTGTCTTTATGGTGCTATATTTACTCTTGTTTGTTTTGCATTTGTGCAGATAACTAAAAAGTGTGCTTTCAAAAAAGACATTCACTTGTCAGACAAATGTCCAGCATATTGAATATCTTTGTCATTATCCATGCGCATGATTGCTTTTATTACAAAAAAGTATAAAGGTTTTGTTTGCGCAGAGAAAGCAATGTTTTTCAGCTCCTCTGGGGAGTTGACAGCTTTGTAGCGGAGCTTGTCTAAAAATTGCTGACAAACAGTTTGTGTGTAATCAACTATGTCATGAGACAATTTCAACGTCCAGCTCACTGCGTTGGCTGCCGAGTCTCTTGATGTGCTGTACTTATGCATTTTTTAGCACAATCCCACTCTTGGATATTGCCTTCGCAAAGACTGAAATTCTGTCCCCCACTGATCACCCACTGATGGAACACGTCCGGAGGGGATTGGCAGAAATGGAGGGACGTGGGTCTGTATGGCCGTCAATCCAGATGGCATCTGTTTGCGCAGAGCATGTCAAGTACATGTTCAGGTCTCGGGACAGGATTCACGCTGTTCCTCCTTAAAGAATTTGGACCCTGTTGGCGTGTTTGACATATTTAATGGCCTCTTGTAATACATTCAGCCCTCCTTCCAGCACAGTGTGTCATACTTTTGGGGGAGCGCAGAGAGCATTTTAAAGAGCCCGAAGCCCTTGACGAGAGAGTAATTGCCTGAACGTGTTTTGATATGTATGTGTGGAGATTTTTTGGAGCAATAACTGAGTGCACAATTTTGTAATAGGTCAGTGAAAAAGTACAGGGTCAAGAGCGAGGTTATGAATAATTCAGAATGTCCTCTTCAAGATGAGGCCTGCTATTGTGATGCCTCCATGTAACATTGCAAATCCCATCAGAAATCCCAGGCTGAATAAAATTCACACATAAATGTCTGTATATGACACGCACGCTTTTTGTAACTTCACAAAGCTTCTAGGTTAAAAGTATTTATAAAAGATGATTTTTATTTTGCTTATGCAGAATCACTGAAAATGAGGCTGAGTATTGAAAGGAGATTGAATAGTCGTTTGCACTTAAACGGGAGGCTTAATTACACATCCTAGATGAATGTAGTTGAAGGCTCATCCCTGTTGTTAATTAACTCAACACAACCATCATGACTCGGGGATCTCATAAATTATAGCCACTAGAAATATTATTTTTGTTCAGACGTGACCGTGATTTCAATCTGTATGACTTTTATGGACCACTAATAATGATGTATGCCAAACAAATCACTTTTAAGTGAGAGCAATCGCTTTTTCAGGCCGCTGCTCTTGTGCTTTGTTTAATTGAAAGAGAGTCATTACAAAAGCCATATCAGCCCTAATGCTACCAGAACAAGAGCTGTATATCAGGTTATTCTGAAAACATCAGTAAACGGTATAAGAAAAAGTCTTATTCAAATGCCATGCTTTTTTCTTCGTGATATCAACTTGCATTTTGCATAAAGCAAGATTCTTGACTTTAAAGGAGAAGTTCAATTCCATTACAAAAATGTACAGATAATGTACTCACCCCGTTGTCATCCAAGATGTTCATGCCTTTCTTTCCTCAGTCGTAAAGAATTTTTTTTTTTTTGAGGAAAACATTTCAGCAATTATCTCCATATACTGGGCTTCAGTGGTGCCCGCGAGTTTAAAATGCAGTTTCAATCCAGCTTCAAAGAGCTCTAAACGATCCCAGTTGAGGAAGAAGGGTCTTATTTAACAAAACAATCTGTCTTTTTCTAAAGAAAAATAAAAATGTATATACTTTTTAACCTCAAATGCTCATCTTGTCTAGCTCTGCATGCGTATGCATACTCTGTGTAATCTGTAATCGATGTAGGATGATTTTAAAGTTGGAGGAGAAAATGAGATGGGAGTTTTTCGACATACCCTAACTGTATTGACCCGGATTACACAGAGTGCACATGCACATGGTAGAGCTAAACAAGACAAGCATTTGAGGTTAAAAAGTATATATAATTGTTCTGTTTTTTTAAGAAAATGACCGATTGTTTGGCTAGATCGTTAGACCGTTATTCCTTGACTAAGATCATTTAGAGCCCTTTGAAGCTGCATTTAAACTACATTTTAGACGTTCAGACTCGCAAGAACCATTGAAGAATGCTAGATGTAGATAATTCGAAAAACATAATTTCTTTATGACATGAACATCTCGGATGACAACGGGGTGAATACACTATGTACATTTTTGTTCTGAAATTGAACTTCTCTTTTCCCTGGTGAAAAAAACAGCATATGCTGGTAGGTATGTTTTGATGCTGGTTAGGTATGTTTTGATGCTGGTTTAAGCTGTTCCTTTGCTGGTTTATGCTGGTCCTTTGCTGGTTTAAGCTGGTCCTTTGCTGGTTTATGCTGGTCCTTTGCTGGTTTAAGCTGGTCCTTTGCTGGTTTATGTTTAAGATGGTCCTTTGCTGGTTTATGTTGGTCCTTTGCTGGTTTAAGCTGGACCTTTGCTGGTTTATGCTGGTCCTTTGCTGATTTATGCTGGTCCTTTGCTGGTTTAAGCTGGTCCTTTGCTGGTTTATGTTGGTCCTTTGCTGGTTTATGCTGGTCCTTTGCTGGTTTAAGCTGGTCCTTTGCTGATTTATGCTGGTCCTTTGCTGGTTTAAGCTGGTCCTTTGCTGGTTTATGTTGGTCCTTTGCTGGTTTATGCTGGTCCTTTGCTGGTTTATGCTGGTCCTTTGCTGGTTTATGCTGGTCCTTTGCTGATTTATGCTGGTCCTTTGCTGGTTTAAGATGGTCCTTTGCTGGTTTAAGCTGGTCCTTTGCTGATTTATGCTGGTCCTTTGCTGGTTTAAGCTGGTCCTTTGCTGGTTTATGTTGGTCCTTTGCTGGTTTATGCTGGTCCTTTGCTGGTTTAAACCAGCAAATGACCATCTTAAACTAGCCTCAAAACATACCTAACCAGCATCCCAGCATCAAAACATACCTACCAGCATATGCTGTTTCTTTAGGGTTAACTGCTGTGTCACTTATTCTTTTACGCTATGATTTGTTTCTGTACAACTTTAACACTCATGAATCCATTGACAAATATTACCAACGGTTGTTTAATCATTCCAGTATAGCTTTATAGTGATTTTAATGAGTGAGCAATCCAATAACTTTTAAGATTTAGCGATATGAACGGCATCTCACATTAATACAATGTTTTGTTAATGAGTCATGACCCAAATTTACGTAGACTTAAATGTTGGGTCTCAACGTGTGTTAATGAAACGTAAATATGACCATTTAAGCAATGAATTTGTTTTTTAAATAAATGAACGGAAAGAGCGAAATGATGTGAGTTCTTAATGGCTGTGGACAGGTTAAAAGTAATGAGTCAGAGGAATTATTAATAGCTTGATGGAGATTCAGTAAAGTTCTGACAAATTTAGCGAATTCATTGGGAAACTCTTCTGCGTTTGTGAGAATTTTAAACGAATCTTTAAAAAGACTCGGTTAAATAAGTAATTTGCTTATAAAGCAGACTACGCTGGTTGCGTTAAATGTTTTTGATTCACTAAAAAGAACCGATTTGTAAGAGAAGAGCCATTTGTTCGTAAATCGGACTACACTAGCTTAATCATGCCTGCGTCTCAATATGCATACTATCCACCCTGTCTGCCCTAAATAGTATTGAAATTTACTAGTATCACATAGAATTTAGGGTGGATAGTATGCACATTGGGACGCAGGGCAGATGTATTTGATTTACTAAAAAGAACCGATTCGTAAGAGTCATTTGTTCGGTATCTGAAATACACTGAGCGCGCTGTGTTTTAACGCGCGAATCCCACAAAGAGAACTCAGTAGAAAGGCTTATTTTCTTGCCAACATTTTTCGGTCATGACCTTTATTCTCATCACATTCAATTCAACCAGCAAACTCAGGTAAAATATGACTTTTTGTACATTCATTAGTGAGGCTGCGTCTCATATAGTTCAAATGATGACAGCACTATTTGTTTAGCTCTGATTCAAATGGAATCGCCTGCTTTATGTAAGACACTTTGAGAATGTGTAATTTCCTGGCTAATAACCCTGGTGAAAAAACAGCATATGCTGGTAGTTGTGTTTTGATGCTGGGATGCTGGTTAGGTATGTTTTGATGCTGGTTTATGGTGGCCCTTTGCTGGTTTATGCTGGTCCTTGACCAGCAACATGACCAGCTAAGGACCAGTATAAACCAGCAAAGGACCAGCATAAACCAGCATCAAAACATACCTAACCAGCATCAAAACATAACTACCAGCATATGCTGTTTTTTTTCACCAGGCAAGTTGCCACAGGTTTATTATAGAGCAATAACTTTTCAAAAAATTATCTTAGGCAGAAAAATATGGTTTTATTATAGCCTTATAGAGGGTTTGCACTTGCACCTTGATTTGGTCAGTTACCCGGATATGCAGCCATAATGGCGATACTCGGATGTAAACAACAGCATGGATTGCACAGTTAATGTAGATACTACTAAATACATTGTTTTGCTAATTTATGCTGTCTAAACCATGAAAAAAAACATGTGAAAGCTGCTAAATCATATAGAGAAGGACTTAGTAAGCAGGAAAGGGCGCAATATTTTGACAAACTAAAGTTAATAGATGGTAAAGACACATACGAGCAGTATTAATTAAGATATTAGTCTATTATTTCACCTACCTAGCTGGAAATGATAAGAACAACTGCGAATGTTGTGCAGATTTTTGCCCTGGAAATCCTGCTTCAGTTTGGCCAACAACAAACGCCTTTTATTCCTCAGACAGTTCTCCTTGATTTGTTGTATAATTTTTGGCAGTCTGTAGTAATCCAAATGTTTTTCCTAGTCCGACCAATTAGTACAGCCCAAAACACGACAATAATTGACCATTTTCAGCAGCAACTATCAGAAAAGTATGCAGATTTAGTTTAGTTCAGTGGCATTGTTTACATTCAGTGCTGCCAATATGGCCGATATATGCTTTTTACTGTTTGTCAATGTAGACAGACTTTGTTTTTCATACTTGCGTTTTGAAAATACATATGTTTAGTTAAAATGCTGTTTTTTTATTGTGAAAAAAAAATCACCTCTAAAAGAACCCATTTATATCAACGTTACATTAAAGTCTAATTATGTTACGAGATATCATATAAAGTCCATGTCACAGTATGTTCTCTCAGCATCCTACGCTGAGGAAAAACTGAAATCCTATTCCCTGAACTGTAGCGCGTCTCCTCCACCTACTGATGGAACAGGTCTGAAGGGGACCCTAGTGATTGGCAGAAATGAAGGGCCAAGGGTTTGTGTGGGCGTTGATCCAGATGGCATTCTGTTGCTTAGTGCAGAGAGCATGTCAAGTCCAGGCTACCTGGAGGACACGCTCAGGTCTCAGGACAGGAATATCATCCTATTCCTACTCAAAGATTTTGGATCTGTCCTTGGTGTGAAAGAGAAAGGAGGAGCCAGACATTTTTAATGGCCTCTTGTAATACATTCTGCCCTTCTTCTAGCACAGTGTTTTTTTGGGGGAGCACAGAGAGCATTTTAAACAGCCCGAAGCCCTTGACGAGGGAGTAATTGCATGAATGTGTTTTGATATGTATGTGTGGAGATTTTTAGCTTCAATAAATGAGTGCACGATGTTGTAATGGGTCAGTGAAAAGAACAGGGTCAAGAGCACAGTTATGAATAATTCAGAATGTCCTATTCAGGATGAGGCCTGCTATTGTGATGTCTCCATGTAACATTGCAAATCTCATCAAAAGTCCCGGGCTGAATAAAATTTCCTGTAAACATGTCTGTGTATGACATACACTTTCTGTTGCTTCTTATGTGCCTCAGGTCTCAAAGCGTCTAGGTTAAAAGTATTTATTTAATTTTGCTGATGCAGAATCACTAAATATGAGATTGAAAGGAGATTGAATAGTCGTTTGCACTTAAACGAGAGACTTAATTACACATTCTAGATGGCTATAGTTGAAGGCTCATCCCTGTTGCTAATTAACCCCACATGACCATCATGACTCTGAGATCTCATGAATTATAGCCATCGGAAATATTATTTTTGTTCAGACGTGAGCGTGATTTCAATTCGTAAGACTTTTATGGACCACTAATAATGATGTATGCCAAGTAAATCGCTTTTAAGTGAGAGCAATCGCTTTTTCAGCCCACTGCTCTTGTGCTTTGTTTAATTGAAAGAGAGTCATTACAAAAGCCATAGCAGCCCTAATGCTACCAGAACAAGAATCGTAATGACTTCACGGCAGATAAGTGTACTGAATATAAGATGTGAGGGCGTTCAGTGACATTTGATTCATGGGTGGTCAAGCCATTAATGGAGATTTTGTTTGTGTTAAGAAATGACTGAAATCGTTATGGTCTTAAGTCATACAAGGTTAGTCCAAACAATGGCATCATGATTTTTCTCGGTTATATTGAAAGTGACATTAACAAAAAGGAAGGTTTTACTGAAATCACATTAAGTTTTATTCAAAGTAGGCTTAACAATTTATATAAACGCAAAAAGATTCTCCAATTTAAAAATGCCTTTTTTGAACTAGCAATGACAAAGCCACAGCAGAACCAAGCAACACAGTAATCATGTTCTTTTCCTGAATGATTCAATGTTTTTGAATCGCTTGAGTAAATGATTCAATGTTTCGTTTAAAAAGACAATTACTTAAAGGAATAGTTCACCGAAAATGAAAATTCTGTCTTTAATTACTCACCCTCATGCCGTTCCAAACCAGTAAGACCTTCGTTCATCTTCGAAACACAAATTAAGATATTTTTGATTAAATGCGAGAGCTTTCTGGCAGAACTTAATTTTACCAAGCGTAACATGTTCCTGGATCAACATCTTTGTTAACCCTGGAATAACACTGTGATTTAACCAATCAGATTTGAACCAGTTTATAGTTTTGTGAAGTTTAGAATTTACAATCAGTGTTTGGTGCTTGTATCACATCAGTGTTATTCATCTAGCATTTCCTTTGATTTTAGGGATTACTCATGGTTAAAGGAGAAGTCCACTTCCAAAACAAAGATTCACATATAATGTACTCACCTCCTTGTCGTTCAAGATGTCCATGTCTTTCTTTCTTCAGTCGTAAAGAAATGTTCTTTTTGAGGAAAACATTTCAGCATTTTTCTCCATATAATGGACTTATTTGGTGCCCGATTTCTGAACTTCCAAAATGCAGTTTAAATGTGGCTTCAAACGACCCCAAATGCAGTTGTAAACGCTCGTCTTGTCTTACTCTGCCTGGACTGTTTTTTGTCCGGTTTATGACAGTTAGTGTATGTTGAAAAACTCCCATCTCATGTTCTCCCTGAACTTCAAATTTGTCCTATATCGCTTATTTTTTGTTAAGGGGGTTTGATCTTCTTTGCATGTTCACTTCTGCAGTGATGTACAATGATTTTGAAAAGTCTTTTGAAGTTGAGGGAGAAAATAGGACTGGAGTTTTTCGACATACCTCTTGAATCACAATACACAGAGTTCAGGGAAAGAAAGGCAAGACAAGCGTCTAAAAAAAATGTATTTAAATTTTATTTTTTTAATGAAAATAACCGATCATTTCGCTAGATAAGACCCTTCCTCCTCACCTGGGATCGCATGAAAACTGTTTGAAGCCACATTTAAACTGCATTTTGTAAAAATTGTACATTCAGTAAAAGTACAGATATGTATAATAAAATATTACTCCAGTAAAAGTAAAAGTACTCCTTTTTCAGTTTAATTTTTTTTTGAAAGTACAAAAGTACTTTGCAATTTTATATAGGCTACCTAATTTAATTTTATCTTAGCATATATTTTTTATAATCCTACTTCTCAAATTACCTGTGATTTTCCCAAAATAACCCCTATATGGAGTCAAGATATATTTTTGTAGTTGATATAGACTATGTTCATGCGTACCTGAGAGAAAACAGATTTTCACCAGTAAGAAAAAATGTTTTAAAACTTGTTTTGCAGAATGTCACAGTTATATATGATATGAGAATAAGGCCTGAAATTATGAAGAACATTTTAAGGAAAATATAATTATATTTTCATAATGATTTTTTTTCTCAAACCTTGTCTGTGGTGTAAAAACACCCCTAACCAAATGCACTCAGAGGGCATCACTTCCCACTTTGGTAATTACTGTAGTTACCATGTTCTGAACATCACATCCTTTCTTTTTTCCTCTGATGTAATCTATCTGGGTGGTTGTATAAATATATTTGGACTTTATATCTAAAAATGACCTCACCAGCACCAGCAAGCTTGTTTGCTTAACTGTTAGCATCAGCTAACAGTATTTACTTATTTTCAGTATGGTTATGAATAAGCATTCATATCTGTCTACTCTGCTAGTTGATCCAAACAATATAAAAATGTATACTGTTGATAAACAATATAAAAACAGACGTCACATAGGGCTAAATGTGCATCAGTTTCGTTTTTTGACCTAAAACATAGAGACACTGATGCTGATGTGTCTGCATTCAAGCATTTCAGTGGGCTTAAACAGATCACCCTTTACATCAGATTTAGATTACAAACAACTGACAGTTTTGACCTAAATATTATATTCAGTTACAATAATTAATCCTAAAATTTGACATTAGTAACTTACTTAACAAGATATCCCAGTTCATACTTGTGAATTTAGTTCACTGGAGACTTGCTCTAAATGGATCATTTGAATGAGTTGTCGACTCCAGAACAGCTGCAATCGGATCATTCAAATTTGTGAATTAATTATTTGGTGCAATTTGTGAACCGATTTAAAAGGTTCATTAAAAAGAATTAGTTTGTTCTTCTGCTGCTTATGAAATTATGAAATATAGTGAAGTAAAAATTACGATCTAATGCTTTGGATAGAAAAGTAAAAGTAATAGTTACTCAAAATAAAACTACTTCAGTAAAGTTCAGATACTTGAAAAATGTACTTAAGTAGAGTAACAGAGTAAAACTACTTTGTTACTGTCCACCACTGCACTGTAAAAAACAATTTGTTGAGTCAACTTAAAATAGTTTGTAACCTGGCTGCCTTAAAATTTTAAGTTCAGTCAACTCAGAAAAAGTTTATTCAACTTGAAATGTTAAATTATACTAAGTGACAAGTTAGATATTTGAGTTGAATCAACTTAAAATTTTAAGGTAGCTGGGTTACCCATCTGTTAAGTTTAGCAAACACAAATATCTAAGTTGTTACTTAGTACAACTTAACATTTCAAGTTGACTAAACTTATTTTAGTTGACTGAACTTAACATTTTAAGGCAGCAGGGTAACAAATTATTTTTAACTGACTCAACAAATTGTGTTTTTTATTTTTTTTACAGTGTACCCTCGGCAACAGTGTATAAGTAGCCCAGATTTGGCAACACTTGATATGGTCAAGGCAAATTTTTTAGATTAAAACGTTGAGGGTCAACAAAATATGTTGACTTATGAACACATCTAACTTAGCAAAATGAGGACGTGCAAGCACAGCTACCATGTTCAAGCCCAGAGAGGTAGTAAGAACATCATTAAAATAGTACATGTCCATGTAAAGCTCTCGGATTTCATCAAAAATATCTTAATTTGTGTTCTGAAGATGAACAAAGGTCTTACAGGTTTGGAACAACATAAGTGTGAGTAATTAATGACAGAATTTTCATTTGTGTGTGAACTATTCCTTTAACACTTACTTGAGAATTAACCAAGGTTTGAATAAATGATTCAGTTGACTAATTCATAAAGACAACCACTTGTCATCAGTTGCTGGATGTGTTTTTTATTCATGGTTGCAAGGTTGTAACCTTTAATTTATCAATGTAAATTTGAGATTTTTATTGCCAATATTTTCTGCCAAGCTAAAATAGAATGTTTAATCATAACATTGGTAGTTTGGTGGTGGCTTTATTGAATCTGAAACCTTAATCAAAGTAAATCAACTTTGCCCGAGGCATGTGCAGTGTTCTTTTAGTGATATTATTATATTTTCCAAAACTTCAAAACTCATAACACCATATGATAAATACTGTCCAAGGTTGTTTCATCATTCACCACAATTAGGCTTTATAGTGACTTTAATGAGTAATTCATTAAAGTAATGATTTAGAAATTGGCACATCACTTTAATACATGGCCATCATCATCTGCTAAGTCATATTCATGGCTTTTTTTCATTGTCTGTGAAAAGCTAGACATTTTCTTTCAATGGACTTTCTTAATGATGGAATCAAAGCTCAATTGAAGCACTATATTGGATTCCCATATATATATACATACCAGGGGACCAAGAAGGCAAAGCCGTGATGGTGTTTTGCGCTCCCACAGTAATGATCTTCTCTCATTTGCAGTGCCCTCGCCGCTGTCTCTTTGTCTCATGAGGGAGACTCTCGCATTACTCTTTTCCTCTAAAAAGCTTAACCTGCTTTACCTGATGCTCCAAGCAGCTCAGCCGCATGACAAAAATAATGTTTAGAGCCACCTTAAACATTGAGGACATTTGGGGCAGAGCGTGTTTCTTTACATAATGCGCTTTTGAGAAACCAAGGGCTTTGTGTCTTTCCCGAGCTAACTTAATTCCAGCTTTGCATGCTGGTTTTTAGGGCCTGAAAAGAAACTCGATTTTCTTCGTATGAGTCACAGTATGAACTGCCTTCTTAGACATCGTTCAAAGGCATAGTCTCATAGTTTCAAATTGTATTATATCAGCACAATCAGGTCCTCATAGCCATCATTCAATACTTTAAGCGTTATTAAAATCACCCTTTCTCATCCCGAAAATCTCACCACTCCCATTGCTTTACATTAGAAGGATCGTTTAGTGAAAATACATCACCTTCCTATAATTACTTTGCCCTCTATTGGAATGGAACTCTTTCCATTCATTTATTAAGTGCTACAGTTTACTTAAATCACTGGCATCCTTTGCTCTTCTCCGCCTCTTCCTCTTTTCTCCCTCCCTCTTGTTCCCTAAATAGATGCATTTCTAGCTGTCAGCAGAGTTTGTGGGACAGACTGAATTATGGAATCATACAAGCTTTTGGTGCTTTAATGGTTTTTCTATGGAGAAGATTACAGAAACAACACAAAGAGCCTATGCTGGATTAGGGCAGATACATTACATTGTGATGGATCGCAGAGCCAGGATTTGGCAGTCAAACGGAGCATAAAAGATGTCCATTTTTAGAAGCATCCTATCAAACCCATCCCACCTGAGATCCATCAAATGCTCTTTTAATTGGAAAGCTTTCATCCAGGCTTTGATGCTGAGTTTTTGACGTGGCTACTGAAGATGATTCAATTTAAAAACATTTTTTTTAAGGTTTATTTTTGTCGTCTTTTGCTTTTATTGTAACAGGACAGTGTAGAGGAGACAGGAAGCGAAGTGGGAGAGAGAAGGGGGCGGGATCGGAAAAGTCTTCGAGGTGGGGTTAGAACTCGGGATGCCCGGAAATGTATTTTTTGAACTGGTTTTGTCTTTACGATGAAAGTCAATGGGGTCCAAAACAACTATGGATCATATTGTCCTTCATTGTATGGACAAAAACAGTTTTTGAATTACACATTTTAACCAGGCCCAGAAGGAATCTGCAAACCTTTTCTGCACAGATTTTAGGACATAATCTGCACAAACGGACTTGTTGAAGAGAACTAGATGCTTAGGTAAAGGCATAAATAATATATGTTCAGCTATTCTTTTTATTTTTCAGATTTTCAGATAATTAGTCATCAAAGTTTCTTGTAATATTTCAACATTATTTTCATAATATTTCGACGTTATTCTCGTAATTGCAACTTTATTCATGTAATATTTCGACTTTATTCTCGTAATTTCAACTTTATTCTCGTAATATTTCAACTTTATTATCAAAATATTTTGACTTTATTCTTGTAGTATTTCAAATTTATTCTCATAATATTTTGTCTTTATTCTCATAATATTAAGTCTTTATTCTCAAAACATTTTGACTTTATTCTCGTAATATTTCATCTTTATTCTCGTAATTTCGACTTTATTGTAATATTTCAAGTTTATTCTCGAAATACTTTGACTTTATTCTTGTAGTATTTCGATTTTATTCTCGTAATATGAAGTCTTTATTCTCGTAATTTCGTCTTTATTCTCGAAACATTTTGACTTTATTCTCGTAATATTTCATCTTTACTCTCGTAATATTTAGTCTTTTTTCTCATAATTTCGACGTTATTCTCAAAATTTTTCGACTTTATTCTCGTAATATATTTTTATTCTCGTAAGATTTTGTCTTTATTCTCGTAATTTCAACTTTATTCTCGAAATATTTAATCTTTATTCTCAAAATATTTTGACTTTATTCTTGTAGTGTTTCGATTTTATTCTCGTAATATTTCGACTTTATTCTCATAATATTTCAACTTTATTCTTGTGATATTTCATCTTTATTCTCATAATTTTGACTTTATTCCCGAAACATTTCGACTTTATTCTTATATTTCAAATTTATTCTCGTAATTTGACTTTATTCTCGTAATATTTTGTCTTTATTCTCATAATTTTGACTTTATTCTCGTAATTTTGACTTTGTTCTCATAATATTTAATCTTTATTCTCGTAATTTTGACTTTATTCTCGAAATATTTTGACTTCATTCTCGTAATGTTTCGTCTTTATTCTTGTCATTTTGACTTTATTCTCAAAATATTAGGACTTTAATCTCGTAATTGTAGAATTTTCCATTTTTTTTTTTTTTTTTTTTAACGCGGCACTGATACGCTGTTGTAGAACACAATGTGAAGAACTATTTTTGTCTATGCAATGAAAGTCAGTGGGGTCCAAAATTACTTTGAATCATATTGTCTTTCACTGTATGGACGAGAACAATTTTTGAATTTCAAATTTTAAATGTTGTGTTCCACAGAAGAAGGAAGGTCATACAGATTAAAAAAAAAAATGCAATGTCATTTTTGGGTGAACTGTTCCTTCAAATCGATTATAAAATGAATCATTCAAGTACATGCGGTATTTCATTCTTTCCTTCCTTTCGGCACAAACACACTTTTCTATATGCAAATGAGGCGTAGAAAATTGGCACTTATTGCCTGGCACAATTAACCTTGAGCTAAAAGCTTGAAGTAAACTGTATTTTATTTTGCAATATTTTATGTTCAGTATATGTGTCGCCCCTGTCGTTTTATGCAATACAGACCTTAGACTGCATAAATACATACTGTACAATGAATGAAATGTTCAAAGCTGTTCAAATCACCCTCGCTTCCCCCCCAAGGAAAGAAAGCGGCGAGCTAAACCGCCGCTCAGGAGGCCGAGAAGGGCCTAAAACAGGATGATCCCGGCTCTTGAGTGGGATGCTAATGATGATAAATGGTGTATGTGTGGATTAATGAGAACAGAGGACCAGACGGGGGGAACCGGGAGTTCCGGGAGAAAATCTTTGCTCCGTCTCGCGCTAGACGCGAAGAGCTCAATCGTCGGTGACGGTACTTCACTGTTTGCCCTTGAAAAGCAGGTCCAGTAATTATCTCTCCCCTGTGCAGAAAAGGGGGAAGGGACAGACCTGCCTGGAAGCTTCCTCATAATTACATGCTGCCTCTCCAGTAGGATCAGATGAGATGATTTTACCTGTGAACCATCTGTGTTATACTCCACAGTTATTGGTGAGAGAGGATAGCAAGCAGACTCGGGATTTTTTAGTAACTGGAACAGTCTCGTGGGTGTGCAGCATTATCTCAAGGACAGGAATGAAAAGAAGAATGACTTATGAACAGAGGTCCCATAGGCGTTTGTTGTATCGCATGATTTTTTCATGACTTTTCAAATTGTACATAACCAAGCCCAGAAGGAATCTACAAATATTTTCTGCACAGATTTTAGAACATATCTGCAAAACTGACATTAAACAGTACTAGACACTTAGCTAAAGGCATAAATTATAAGCCTATATATATATATATATACATATATGTAACTTGTGACTATTTTTGAATTCTTCCGATCATCAAAGCACGGTAAATATTGGTCACAGACACAGCTGATTACTTATTAAATCTCCCACATATCATGTTTTCATGCCATTTTAAGTCTTATTTTGACGTAACAAAGTGGTTATATCTAACTATGTGGGTTGTTTACTTACTTTTTTATTAGTCTTCCAATTAACACCATTTTATTGATTTGCAGATGCGGAATGTGCACAAACACAAAAGGCGGGACTTATCGCATGTACCAATTACAGCCAAACATAACCAGTCATATCTAATCAAATCTTCCTGTAGGCCTATACTAGTATTATGATTTTAAAAACATCATTTTATAGATATTTTTGTGGCACTTCAAATCATATTATCTTGTTAAAAATATGAAATAGTTCTGAGCAGAACTTAACTTGAAAAATTGGACATTTCCATGACTTTTCTTTAAATTTTAATGACTTGTACACTACCAGTCAAAAGTTTTTGAACAGCAGGAGTTTTAATTTTTAATAAAATAAATATTTTACTATTTAAAATAACTACTGTTTAAAATGTAATTTATTCCTGTGATCAAAGCTAAATTTTCAGCATCATTACTCTAGTAGTTTTATTTAACAGAGATGCTTTAAACTGATCAAAAGTGATGATAAAGACATTTATAATGTTACAAAAGATTTCTATTTCAGATAAATGCTGTTCTTCTGAATTTTCTATTCATCAAAGAAACCTGAACATTTCTAAGTTTTCAACATAATAATAATAATAAATGTTTTTGAGCGGCAAAACAGAATATTAAAGGATTATGTGACTGGAGTAATGATGCTAAAAATTCAGCTTTGAAATACAGGAATAAATTATATTTAAAAATATATTCAAATAGAAAACAGTTATTATATATAGTAAAAATATTTACAAATTTTACTGTTTTTCCTACACTGCAAAAAATGCTTTTCTTAGAATTTTGTCTTGTTTCGAGCCAAAATATCTAAAAATTCTTAAATCAAGAAGGATTTTCTAGACAAGCAAAAATTATTGTCTTGTTTTCAGAAAAAGACATCAAATTAAGTGAGTTTTTGCTTAGAACAAGCAAAATAATCTGCCAATGGGGTAAGAAAAATAATCTTATTTCAAGATGAAAACGAGATTATTTTGCTTACCCCATTGGCAGATTATTTTGCTTGTTTCAAGCAAAAACTCACTTAATTTTGACTTGCTTTTTCTGAAAACAAGACAATCATTTTCGCTTGTATAGAAAATCCTTCTTGATTTAAGAAGTTTTAGATATTTTGGCTGGAAACAAGACAAGAAATCTAAGTAAGAAGCATTTTTTGCAGTGTATGCTTCTGATCAAATAAACACATGCTTGGTGAGCAGAAGAGAATTCAAAACATTAAAGATCTTACTGTTCAAAAACTTTTGACTGGTGTATGTTAATTTCTGTTTCCACATTAACATGTTTCAAAATCATTTCCCTGTGTGAATGCTGATACCAGTTTTTTACCAACAAGAGGTTTGTTACCTTCTGTGGTTTGAAATATTCTTTTCTTGTGTCTGTTATTTTATGTATGCATTTATTTAATTCCTTACTTATTTTGTTGGGTTTATTAGTGGAAATGTTTCTGCTCAGTATTCAAATAAAACCAAATGCAGTGCTTATAAGGATCTGGCACATTTGTGTCTTTCTCATTTAAAACTGACAAGTCACCTTTACTGACATGTCTTTGTATCGCCCAGATATTTATCAGGTATCTGGTTTTTACAGAATGTAGATAACAACAAAGTAAGCGTTTATGATACTAACCCCAAATTCTGTGCTTTATGTTAGCACATAAAGCAGAAAATTACAATTCAGTGTAATCATACAGATGCATTTCACAAAGCTTCAGCCTCAAATTAAAAGAAGATTAAATTAAAAAACCAACTCTACGCAAACAGATAATCCAAACATGAGCAGCGCAGTCCAATTTCGCTTCAATTAACACTTTGATAGGCCACATTAATCACGAGCTGCAACAATTCGGGCTGTATCTCTTCAGCATGTCCCTAAACAAAACACTGCAAAAGAGGGGAACAAACGAGCAGATAAAGCAAATTGGATTGGAAATTTAGTCCCCCAAATGACCATGTAAATTATTGCCCATGCAAATCGTCCCAGTGTTAAGCATCAAAAAAGAGAAAGGATATGCTTGCCGTCCAGCAAGGATAATTAAGTTCCAGAGTCGCCGGAGTCTATCAAAAAGGCAATGCGGCAAATGGACAGTGCAGAGCTAGTGAATGCATTACTTTGAAGACACAACAGCGTGGCCGTGCATTGTTGTTGACGCATGCCTCCAGCTTGAATGCTGCTTCTTGGTGTATGAACATGAAGTGAAATTCAAGTAAAATCCCTCAGAGACCGGCCAAAAGCCAGCGCAGCACTTTCATTGTAAACATGGCCGCAGGAGAAATGAATGGAAATGTGTTCTGAAGGCGTTTTTGAATTTGCAGTCCTGAATAAGATATAAGCAACATGAAGTTGTAAGTGTCTCAAGAGACTCATCTTTTCGAAGCATTGAAATTGCATTCAGCGTTTCTATAACCACCAGGAATCTCTCCTTTACTCGACCATATAGCGGCCCCCGAATGTGTTTAGGCTTTCGGTTAGAGGCAGATGGGTTTTCTTTTCACTGGGCTAAATTATTATTGATTTAGACGCCGAATCCCTTTCACTTGAAAGGTAAAAACACACAAGTGGGAATAATTTGAGCAATTTGCCCTGCACCGTTGCACCACGTACAAAAAAAGGAGTGATAACGGATAATTTCATTTTCCTGGTATATGGCTTTGTTGGAAGCCTTTTCAAACGATATTCATAAATGCACTGCGCTCGAACATGCATTTTATGAAAATGAAATGCAGTCATCAAATGCACTTTTCTTCATTAAAACGAATCAAAAGATATGCTGCTGTAATGCAGCTTGAAGTATTTCACATTTCATTTTCTGTTTTTCTTTGTGCACCATTTCCTCTAATTGCCATCGCTGAATCATTTTGAGAGAACTTTATGAAGTCGTCTTGATAAAAGGTGACATTTTCCCAATATTTCTCTTTTCTCAACTCTTTCTTTTATTCAGATCGATGGCTGCAAACCTCCCATTCCCTGGTTTTCGCTGCCCCCGATGTTCAGAGTTGCTCTAGGCTCATTTGAATTTCAACAAGAAGCCAGTTGACGCTTATGTCAGTCTACACAGATTAATGGAGTGGAGCTTTCCTCACAGTGTGCGGGCAAACACAAGGCCCTGAATGTGTAAACAAGAAGCACAGACTCAGTACATCAGCCCAGATAAAGGTCTTCCACACAGAGTGCCAGTGTACTAAGGGATACAATCCGTGCGGCTGCCTCAGAAAATAATCATGAGGGTTGCATTTCAAAAAGCTGACTGTCCTCGATTTCTCCTCTAGCCCTTCGCATCAAATCACTTCTAGTTCGTATTCAAGTTTTGCCTTACTCTTTCCAGGAAAGGCAAGACACAACTGCAATATTAACTAGCGCTTGGGCACCCAAAGGCGAGGCCTGGATTGATCATAATTTTGCTTTGCGAGCGACCTTGTTGATTTAAAATCTCTTGCTCTTTGACATCGCAAAGATCTAAAAGCCTCTGATTTTAAAATGTTCCGGATCAATGAACCGTTTAAGTTTTTGCTTCCTCTTAGTTTAGACGGGAGGAGCTTTTTTGCACCCTGTGGTTTTTCAAAGATCCAGTGTCATAGAATACTGTAATTTTAAAGGGAAGTCAATGTGAGCGGAGAATGCTAAGTGCCTCTGTAGCGATTCACCATCTGTGGAATTAATTGTCTGTAAAAAGTTGAATGCTGGGGGAAGGAGGGGTTGAATTGATTCTCATCGATTCGCTCCAAGGCTTTGATCCATGAGAAAATGCCTTGTAATCATGCTTCAGGAGCCATAAACGAGACTAAGAGCGAAGTCATTAATAGCGATGTTTTTTAGAAATAGCGTTCTATAAAACCCCCTTGGGGTGATAAAGCGGTAGCATAGCTGTAAGTTTAAGCACCGTAGCCCTTTATAGGCTACTGTTTTCATAAGCCCTCAAACATATCAGCTGAGTTCAGGAAACAGCAGAAAATGAGAGGCCAAAATGGAGGCTTATGGGAATTTTTAGATGATACCCTTCATTTGCTCATCATTTCAAGTGCATTCATGTTTTTTTCCATAAAACATAAAGCATTTTTTATTGTTTTAAATTATTGCTTTTATACAACAGTTCAGTAAACAAGCATTTTAGACACAATCAGTTTCATTTACAAAACGAACATACGACAGAAAATTGGGCGTACGGTCGTTTCTATGCAACTTGTAATTTATCAGTTTGGACGTGAGCGGTGGCTGCGATCAAATCTCATGTCAGGTCTCAGCTTGTGTATGCAAGTTTTCGCACGTTAAAAAATAATTATGACCTCACAATGTGTTTACACACTGTTTCCGAAACTTTTGGCCGTCATAAAAAAGTTCAGATCAGGTTCGATTTTTTGTTTTCGCATCCGTAGCAAACATTTTGAAAGAAAAGGTTGACAAATACAAAAAAAAAAAAAAACGAAAAAATGCATACGAAATTTTCAGACTCAATGTGCAATGACCTTTAGCATGAACTGTAAAAGGTAATGCAATGTTAACTTAATAAATTTATGTTCATCTTATTTGTTTCTGTTGATATTACTCAGTTTGATTGAGTTTTTATTCTTTTCTGTTACTTAAAGCATTGCAATTAATTTCACTAAACTTAATTTCTTTGTGTTCAGTGAAAAAGACAAAAATGTGGCTAGTTTCTGTGATATAAAAGAGACAATTGTACATCTTTTTTTGTGAATGTGTCTGTGAAATTTTTTTTTGGAATAAGTTATGTACCCATCTCTCAGAAAAAAACAAAAAACAAAGAACAAATGTTAGAGTAGGCTATGTATTAACACTTTTGATATTTGACTCTAACTCCCATATTCAATATATTGTTACTCTTTTTATTATTCTTGGCAACTTTTTGTTCATAAATTTTTGGGTAAGAGCCCACTAATGTCAGTTGTTATGTTTTGTCTTTGATGGACATTAAAAAACGTCAAAAGTCAAAAGCTTTCAGTGTCTAACCTTGTATAATTTTCCCCTTCTGGTTTATGTTATTTATTTATTAATTTATTCATTTTTATTTTATTTATTTGTTTTAGTTTCTTCCTTCTATTGTTTTTTTTTGTCCTCTATTGTTTTGATATTGTTATAGCAATGTACTTGTTATGAAGTATGGTGTGTGATGGTGCACGCAACCGTGAATATGGTAGATGTTAATTCTGTATATTACCAAAGACTAAAAATAATACCACCGTGATAGATAGCCTTGTTCATATAAGACTTAAAATGTGAAAAGATCTCCAATGATGTGTACGTACATGTTGATGAGAAGAAGACGACAGATCCGACAGCTGGATTTGAGACACGCTGTTCGTGTTTTGCTGCGTGACCTCATACTCTAAACACTTTGCACTTGAGAATGACGCGAACCCTAACACAGGCTTCCAGATGTGAGGTCAGAGCTGGCGACAGGGGCTGTAGAGGACGTTGTTTGTCCCAGTCGATAATGCAGAGGCGCCATCGTGCCCCTGCCTGTCAGTGGCAGCTGTTTGCATTGGGCCATGTGTATGCATGGCAAAGACACTTAAACAGTTCTAGCGCTGCAGAGCTGTCACTGTTTGTCACGTTCACGCAGAGCGGGACTGTCTTTGAAAGAACGCCAGGCCGGAGGACATGAGCTGGAGCAGAGGTTAAAATAACCTACTGAAACAGACGCACAGAACAGGATGGCAGCCTGATGGTAATTGGCGGATCACGTTGGCTTCCTCTGGTGCTCTTTTAATGGGGGAAGTTGATCCACTTAATGTCGAAGCTCAATATCTGAACGTGCCACAGGATACTTTAGGAGCGATTAGAAAGCGATTGGCAGCTGAAATCCCTGCAGACTCTAAAACAACATGTGTCTTGATTTTGTAGCCTTGCGTTAATCGTGTTTTACCCTTTGATGTACACATCCAAAAGCTACTGGTTTTTCCCTTATAAGCAATTACATGTGTGACCAGGGTCCAATCACACATGGTGGTGCATCAGGACCAGCGGAAACAATTTGATTGCCTTTTTTTACAGCCATTTTGTCTGCTCTGAAAGAAAAGAAGAGAGGCCACTTAAGACCATTTTCTAAGACTAGCCATGTCGCTGTCGGATTACAGTGATTTTCTGTCATTCTCAGTCTGGGCTGGATTATGGGTAAATCCCACGAGTGACCCAACTCTGCCATAATACAGACCCTCAACCAGTCTCAGTGTTTGATATTTATGTCAAAACAACCTGTCCAGTCCTTGAAATAGTGTACTCTTGAGGGTTTTATCCAGAGAATAGTAGGGACAATTGAATTGTCCCAGACGAGAACCCCTTTGAGAATGATGGCCTGGTTATAGCAAGATATTGTTGGAAAATGTATGCACACATACACAATATTGGGCAATATTGGGAGATATTGGGAAATGGGATGAGAGTGGATGAGCTTGGGAAGTGGTCCAAGTTTCTGCACGCGCGACACCTGTTACTGTCTCCAGCCGTATGTGATGTGGTAATGGGCTATATTCGCCTTGGTTCATACATGAATAATAGTAGGTTCATTCTATAATTGTGGGTACATCTCATGTCCATTAAATATTTTCATCAATATAAAGCCCTGATGCTTTATTTTCTAGTACACAATTATACTTTTCCCAATCACACTACTGTATGTTGAAAAAGCCATATCTTTTGTTCAAAAAATGTTCATATCACATACAACCCTGGTTTACAGCTGTCCAATTTTGTAACCTTGCTCATTCTACTCTGCATTTAAGCATGAAAATTACCTCAATTATAAATTAATTTCATAGATTTGACTTCAGTTAGATTAGGTTATCAAGACATTTCGGTGTGCACTTCAAAAATAATAAGTGTTTATTGTGATATAACTTGTTTTATTTGTGTCTAAAAAAACATTGTCAACTAAGTTACCCACTAGAAACCCCCCCTAAAAAAGGAATGGTTTGTCCCATTCTCACATAATTTGCACAGTATGATGATATTTACTCTAGAAGCACATAGATGAAACACTGGAAGTTATGTTCTCTCTGTTTGATTGGTGAAACTAGCAAACCTGTGTCAAGAGTGGATTAATTGACTGTCAACAGTGTTACACAAGTATTACTGCTGCAAATTTTAACAAGACAATTTAACCAAAACTTATGTTTTGTTTACAAAAATATATTTCTAAACATACCATATGCTCAGTAGTTCTAGGCTTCCATGTTGAGTACAGGCCCAAAACACTAAAAATGTCAACTAAGTTACCTGTCAACTGTGTTACTCAGTAAAGGTAACATGGTGGACAGTAGCTGGTATTTTATTTACACATAGATAGTATTTTATGCACATATTCCTACAGACCACCTTTATTTATATAGCACTTTATACAATATAGATTGTTTCAAAGCGGCTATGTAAGGTCATGTTTGGGTTTTTGAGAAAAAGGAAAACTTTTTTTCACGTAGTCAAATTCTAAATGTACCCCTAATTATAGAATGAACCAGTAACTTCCCCATATATATATTAATCTCAGTGGTGTATATGGTTGCATCTCATTTTATGATTGGAAATTTCCCCAAAACAGCGGGATTAACATTTTTATTGCTTAATAAAATGTAAATTGTGTCTAAATATTTAGCATAAAACCCGTGAAAGAGTTATGTTATTTTAAAAATAAATATTATTTATTGCCATTATTTTGATGATGTAAAATGGTTGCACTCTGTAAGCTACTTGCGCTACCTGTTTCTATTTGTACCACAAACAATTATCGGAAAATAAAATACAGATATGATGACCACAACTGTTGAACGAGCTTACAGGTTGCAATGGATATAAGCGAAGACTTAAACCAAATGCCGTACCATCGATTTTTCCCCACAAGGAGTCTAAATGCTCCCAGATATCGAGTGAAATCCACACCGAAAAACGCCTTCAGTGGCTGCGGCGTCATGACAAGCATCAGCATGTTTACATCCTGCCAGGATGGCATCTAGCATTTCTTGTCTCTGCCGTTTTAAGCTTTTTCAGTAGCTGTGGTCTACTCAAAGCCTCAAAGGCATCAGGGCTATAAAGCTCATCAAGTGCAACCATTTGACATAATCAAAAATAATTGCGCCCCCAATAGTCCAAAATATGTACAAAACAATGTGGATTTTTTAAAATAACGTAAGTCTTTAATGTGTTTTCTACTACATATTTCGGTAGAAGACATCATTTACATTATATTAAGCCATGCAAGTCAAAATACCCAGAGTTCCCTTTAAAAGGCTCTAGAAATAAACAGGTAAATATTTAACTGTGCAATCTGTAAAGTGCTAACACAGCACTACTAGGAAGTAGATTTACATTTGAAAAACTGCTTGGGTCTTCAGTGCCGTTAATGAGTGGGCAGCTAGGTATTAGTTTAGGATTACTGTAAGTCAATTGAGCACATAAATTCAAATTATGTGTGTTGTCTGGTAGCAGAAAGACAGTGTGACTCCTCAGGATTCACTCTTAAAAACAAGCTGATGTATAATAGTAAACACCTTCCATTTTCAGATTGTTTTCTCTTAGTTTTACTTTTAACAAGGTTCATTAACCTCAGCGCATGCTTAGTTTACACTCTCTGCATTTATCCACTCCTGTTTAAAAATATCTTATGTTGCTCAAACCTAAGCAAGCCTGTAGAGATAATTTGATAAGTAATGAGTTGTTCTGTTCACTTCTCACGTACTGTGGTTGTTTAGATGAGGGTGGTTGGATTCTATCTGATCCTCTAACCTACATTTCTTTGTGATATGTTATCATTAACCCAGAAATGCTTGTGCATTTCTAGTTTATTCTATGGTTCTGCACTCTAAGCAGATGCTGCGTTTTAAATGATTTGTGAAGACTCATTTAGATAGTCGAATCTGTAATGTATTAAATTATTTTTAAAAGAATTAATGTGTTTCTGTTCCACCAGATGTTCTCCCATTTGGTCACCAAAAATAGCACATTAGCTTTAAAGACAAGAGATATTGATTTAAAATATGTGTCTATATCTGCAGACAATTTAGCAAATGGTTCTGTGGGCTCTTAACGGTGTAAAACATCATTGACAACAGCTCATCAAATACAGATAAAAGTCATTTATTATACAGTTGAGGTCAAATGTTTGCGTACACCTTGCAGAATCTTCAAAATGTTAATTATTTTACCAAAATAAGAGGGATCATACAAAATGCATGTTATTTTTTTATTTGGTACTGACCTGAATAAGATATTTCACATAAAAGACATTTACATATAGTCCACAAGAGAAAATAATAGTTGAATTTATAAAAATGACTTAGTTCAAGAGATTACATACACGTGACTCTTAATACTGTGTTGTTACCTGAATGATCCACAGCTGTTTTTTTTTTTTATGCTGTTCAGAGTCCATTGTTTGTCCTGAACAGTTAAACTGTCTGTTGTTCTTCAGAAAAAAATTTCAGGTCCCACAAATTCTTTGGTTTTTCAGAATTTTTGTGTATTTGAACCCTTTTCAACAATGACTGTATTATTTTGAGAGCCATCTTTTCAAACTGAGGACAACTGAGGGACTCATATGCAACTATTACAGAAGGTTCAAACACTCACTGATGCTCCAGAAGGAAAAAAGATGCATTAAGAGCTGGGGGGTGTAAACTTTTGACAGAATGAAGTATGTACATTTTTCCTATTTTGCCTAAATATTATATATTTTTTCATTTAGTACTGCCCTTCAGAATCTACAGAAGATACTTACATGTTTGCCAGAAGACAAAATAAGATCTTGAAATTCCAAAAGTTTTCACCCCCTGGCTCTTAATGCATCGTGTTTCCTCGTTGAGTCCCTCAGTTGTCCTCCGTGTGAAAAGATGGATTTCAGAATCACACAGTCATTGTTGGAAAGGGTTCAAATACACAAAAATGCTGAAAAAAAATTCTGAAGAACAGTGGGTAATTTAACTGTTCAGGACAAACAAGGGTCTTTTGGTAACAAGGTAACTACATAGCATTATGAATCAAGTGTATGTAAACTTTTGAACAGGGTCATTTTTATAAATTCAGCTATTATTTTCTCTTGTGGACTATATGTAAATGTCTTTTATGTGAAATATCTTATTCAGGTCAGTATTAAATAAACAATAACATGCATTTTGTATGATCCCTCTTATTCTGGTAAAATAATTAACATTTTGCAGATTCTGCAAGGTGTATGTAAACTTTTGACCTCAACTGTATGTCAGGACTTATTCTTTCAGCATTTTATTACAAAACAATTTGATTATAGCAGAAACTGCTAATTCTTGAAGTATTTCTCGTAAAATAAAGTTTTGAAAAACCAGTGTTAGAATGACAAAAAATGACCTAAACTGTCTCACCAATATACAATGGCTTTTTGACTATAAATTGAATGGCTGATGGTTTAAGTTTGGGTATTATCAAATCTGCTATATTTTCTTGAAGGAAATCCGCACGCTTGTCAGCCATCTTGGTAATGCTACCATTTTTTTGAATTAGGAAACTCTCAAAAATAGTTAGTCAAGATTGCATTTATATAACATATCAAATCAGAAAAATTGTATCATAAATTGAGCTTTTTAGCTCAAAAAAAGCTTAAGATTTGCTATTTTACCTAAAAGGTGGGACTTTCATTCCTATAGCAGCCATGCTGAGATTTCTCCCAGTCATTTTTCTATGGTCCATCTCCTCCTCCTCATACTTTCTCCGGTATAGTGTGACACACCATTTGATAGCATATGAAAGATTTAGGTTGTTACATAAAACAGAAAACGGTCCAGATGTCTCAGTAAGTTGGGGTATATAATTTATTTATTCAATTAATTTTCTTTCTACGCTTCAGACTTATTGGACTGTGTAAAGTGCAAACCATAGCTTCAAGGCAGATCCACAAAAAAAAAAAGTAATGTCACCATCTATGCTGTGCTATGACATCCACATGATTTTGATCTGTTGCTGACAAAAGAAAAGTTCCAATTTGCATTTCAGGTCTTGTTGTTATTCAAGTCATTCTTGACCTTATACAGTGCAATCCTAATGCAAAAAATGTAAAGTATTCAATTAATTGCTGTTCCTTTCCTCCCCCCCTTTCTCTCTGCTTCTCTTTTTACTCTCTATCTAGGTCATCAACACTGCAGAGTCTCTGTAGCGGCAGCAGCTTATTCGCTCTCTTCAAAACACAGGTTTGTTTCGCCAGACACGCTTCATCAACGCGACCAAGATGAGGCCATTATCGAGAAAAATAATTGAGGCGTTAAAGATCCATAAAGGGCGATCATAGATGTCATCCGTCAATTCCTTGATGCAAGTCGACACGATTACAGTGAAACATCAGACAGCTCTAATTGCAAAAAACTAAATCTTTTGTTGATTGCCAAAACCTGGCCGACAGGTTGCCCACTGGGATTTTAAAGAGGTATAACCAAATCTCCTACAAGTGCCGGCGTTAAAAAGCCCTCTCTGTGGGTTTCGCATGAATACAGTTGATTATTCAGAGAGAGCCAAACCATGATTACAATCAGGTTTTATTACTGTGATCAACACAGTATGACATTCAATCAGGGGTTTTAATCGAGAGAATGAACGAACGATAGCAATCAGGTTGTTAGAGCCAAACAGTCTATTCTTGCCAGAAATCCACACTATATTTACCACAAGCTATGATAAGGAAAAAAATAAGAAATCATTATGCTCTATTTTGACAGTATACACGTGGGAACATCCAGTCCAAAAGTCAGATTCACTTATATAGTCAAAAAGTTTCAATATTTGTAGTTAAAAACAATAAGGACACTGTTCTTATTGAGGCCTAAAAAAATACAACAAAGCTAAAACCGCAAGTCTTACTTAAAAAAACATTTTCTGAGACCATGTAATAAGATTTTTTTCTTAGAGGACAACCGAAACGGACAACTGAAATCCATTCGCATACTCCCATTCACTCTATTGTCTGACTGGCCCATTTACTGTATGTGTTTTTGTCTTATCCTGCAAACATTTCACACTTCTGCGCTGTGAGACTCAATATGCCCGCAAGATTTATTCTTTTGTCTTTATTATGTTGCTGCCACTTGTCTCCCTCACTTGCCCCTTTGTCAAAAAGAAAAAAAAAAAAATGATTTTATGTTGATTCTTTTGGCAAAATTTGTTAGCAGTTATGGGCGAAGCTCTGCCTGAGCTAAAAAAGCTAAAAAAAAAAACATGCTTGAAGAGTGGTGAATTCAGAAATATGATTTTAGGCTAAGCAGATCATGACCTTGTGACCAACAGATTGTGCTTTGCAAATGCATTTTTCATGAGACAGCTTTCCCATTAACAGTCTTCATGGTCAAATTTAAAAAAAAAAAAGCATTTTCTGAATTCAAAACGGCAGACGGAATGTAATTATTCAAAAAGTGATGCACGTTTTTAGATTTCCACACCAATATGCCCAATAGCATTGCTTCCAGTTTGGAGTCCATGCCATCGTATTTGTGTCCCTGCACCACAAAACCAGTCATAAGGGTCAATTTCATCATATGAAAGCTGAATAAATAAGTTTTCCATTGATGTATGTCTTGTAAGGATATGACAATATTTGAGAAAATCCCCTTTAAGTTCTTAGCAATGCATATTACTAATCAAAAATTACGTTTTGATATCCAGAAAGGATATACAAAAACAAAAAAATTCAAAATGGCGTCAAATTTTGCCAGGCGAAAATTGAAACCACCAGGTGTGTCTAACGAGTCATAAAACCATAAAGCCCAAGAATTTCATTTGTAGACCACATGGTTTGAAAGTTACGAGCAGAAACATAAGTGTAATTTTGAGCATGTGTCTCTGTAGTTCTCTGTTGATGCCTGAGGGGTTGTGATGGCCTATAAAACTTCTATTCCCTGATTCAGGATTGGACGTCTCAAGACAAACAGACGAGGACTACCTGGAGATACATACATTAACGCCAGTCGGATTCCAGTTGCATTGAAAGCTGTTTTCTACCATTTGTTAATGCCTACGGGTAGGTAAAAAATTCAGTAAGTGCCTACAAGAGCACCAAGACAAGAATACTTGAAAAAGAATTATCAAATGAAAGGTACTGATATATATTAATATCAGAAGTACTCTATATGTTACTATATTAAAGCATTAGTTCACTCTTGAATTAAAGGGGTGCTATTATGCATTTTAACTTTTTGAATTTTAGTCAGTGTGTGGTCTG
Organism: Labeo rohita; assembly: GCF_022985175.1. Taxonomy (NCBI): domain Eukaryota; kingdom Metazoa; phylum Chordata; class Actinopteri; order Cypriniformes; family Cyprinidae; genus Labeo; species Labeo rohita. Next base: position 17,356,456 of record NC_066893.1, read on the forward strand.
TATGTTTGGGCATAAAAAAGATCTACAAAGTTACAAATCTCAAAGTCCACTCCAAAGGGAAATATTTCTCGTTTGGACTACAGCGTTGTTTCCGAGTGCTATGATGTCTCAATGCGGCCCATTAGAATATAATCAAAATAAATCCTGTCTACGGAAATTCGAATGGTTGGGTCGTAGGTATTAGGGACGAGGTGGGGATTAGCATAATTTTAGAGATGCAGTGTGGAGAGCCACTTCTGGGATGTTTCAACGAGCCGCAGTGCAGCTGGTATAAACACAAGCATTGACCAGAGTGGCCGCGATCAGCTCTGGTGGTCGTGTTGGACCTGTAACATGCCGCAGACTTGTACAGTGTGTGGTAAGAGATTTATTCATCATACAGTGCAGTTAGCGTCACATATAAAGCAAGTGCTTTTTTAAAATGCATAAACTTGCACTAGACTAGGCTAGGCTAATCAGTGATGTTCTTTAATAATGTTAATGTTCTTTGCTCATTTTCTGTAGCTGCTTTTTGAATAAGGAAATGTAAACAGTATAATTAGTAACTTACAATGTTTTTATTCAATTGTTGTCATGTTAAATACAAATTAAGTCATTAAAAACAGTAGGCTGCTTTTAGCCTTATGCTGGAGTTGGTTTCGGGCAATAAAAGTATGTAAATATTTAAATAAATTAGCACGATAATATCATGTGCGTGGCAGTACTGAAACACCATCTAAGCTGTTCGCCAATCACAACGCACTGGGACAGCTAACCAATTACAACACGTCTCGTTTTTCAGAAGGAGGGCCTTCGTCAAACCCAGAACTAATCGTGCCGTTTGCGCCAGGCTGGGAAGAAAGGTATTTTATATATACTATATAATGTAAATTATGTGAAAAATAATGCGTTTTTCGAACCACCAAGCATGGGAGCATGTTTTACTCACCTCTATGTCATCCAAGATGTTCATGTCTGTCTTTCTGCAGTTGAAAAGAAATGAAAGGATTTTTCTCTATATAGTAGACTTAAATGGCGATCAACGGGTTGAAGGTCCAAATTGCAGTTCCAGTGCAGTTTCAAAGGCCTCTACACAATCCCAGCCGAGGAATGATGGTCTTATCTAACAAAACAATTGGTCATTTTTCAAAAAAAAAATATAAGAATTACATACTTTTTAATTACAGATGCTCATCTTGTATTAGCTCTGCTATGCACATCGGTGACTTCACGGATTACATAATCACATTGGAAAGGTCACGCATGGTTTGTTCTTCGTCTGTGTTCTTCAGTTGAAAAAGGCAGGGTAGGGGAAAAACGTATCTCATTCTGTCCTCCCACTTCAAAATCGTCCAACATTGTTGTATTACATTTTTTGGTAAAGTGCGTTTGAGATTTTTTTTTTTGCATGTTCACTTTGCAAACACTAGGTTGGTACTTCCACCTACGTCACATGTGAGCTTTTCAATGTGACAACGTAATGCAGGATAGTCAAGCTAGTGCAAGAGCATTTGTAGTTAAAAAGTATATAAATTGTAATTTTTTTAGAAATGACCAATCCAAACTAGGATTGTGGCCCTTCGAAGCTGCATTGAAACAGCAATTGGACCTTCAACCAGCTGATTCCCAATGAAGTCCACTATATGGAGAAAAAACCTGGAATGTTTTCCTCAAAAACCATAATTTCTTTTTGAGTGAAGTAAGAAAGACATGAACATCTTGGACGACATGGGGGTGAGTAAATTATCAGGAAATTCTAGCAAACATTGCATCAGTGTGAAGACTTTTCCACAACCATCTACTGTAGTTTTATACTCTTCTATTTCCTACTTCATACCAGTTCTTGACAAATAACGTGGACGAGTGTATTGCCAAGTCCACCTCTGAAATTTCACATGCCACTGTGTTTTTAATGGCCATTAAACCAGTGGGTCACCAACCAGCCTTAAAAACCCACTGGGTTGACATGGAAATGCACTGAAGTGCTATGGTTTTAGGCTAGAGGTTTATATATATCTTGTGCAGTTCTCCATAATGATTGTTTTTGACATGCTTCAGGTCATTTAGATTTTGACAGCCCACCAAAAGCCCCCATGTCACCAGTTTTTTACATTTGTATGACTAATTCACACACACAGCATGCTATTCTGTCAGTTTATTAATCACGCAACCAGTATATGAAGTCACTGCGCATTACACGGAGATTAGTGGAACGTGTACAGTCACAACGTGTTCCACATCAACCACCAACCAAAACTAGCAGCGGCTCCATCCCGCCTTGCTGGAAGCTCGGGAGTCGGGCTGACCTCACTCTGAGCAGTCCTGTTTTCATTTGCGTTGTGTATTGTCTAAATTGCTGTTCTTGCAGGCCAGGTCACGCTTCCGTTCACCAGAATAGGACCGTGACCCATGTGCGCGCGCCAGCTCAACCCGCTACTTTCTCACCGTCCTGAAACTGGAAGAGAATGATGAATGGGCGTGGTGTAAGTGCGCGTGTGTGAGATGAGTCTACAGCAGAGGACACCGTGTCCATTCCACCACACACACACACCAAACCAAACAAGACTCAGGGGTCAGTCGCTCGTCCCAGCGGTGCAATCTGTCCCACCAAATTGGGTTTGATAACGGATCGACTACAGCGACAGCGGGCATAATAGCTTCCTCATGCCTGGCACTATTACCTGTGCCCATCCGTGGCCAGATGTCTCCCTTAAAATCTGATATAAGAACATTTCCGCTCGCTCACAGCTGAGTCAAAAAAGTAAATATAAAATACAATATTCTTTCTGTTGTTGTAGTGTAAACACCTCTGTTGTAGGACACCAGATGTGATTTTGCAAGACATGTGGGAGAGAGATAAATTTACTACTATTATCCACTTTTTTCTTAACGAGTCAACAAATTATTGGAGGCACTTCCGGTGTGGGGAAGTTCCACTTAGAAAGACTAAAACATATCATTTCAAATCATGACGTTTTTTAGTGACATGGTATAACAAGAATATATAAAGAGCTCTTTTCAATTCATTGCATTCTTTTGCTCCATTGTTTTCCTTTGTATTCCACTGTAACTGTAAAGAGACAACCTATACTGTACATTTGTGGTTTGCTCTTCATATTTAATATACAGTATATCCCATGAGGGATAATAATTCAGTGGAATACACTAAGAATCTCTCATTTTTTCCCCCTAATCCTCAAGTCTCTTTCGAGGTTTGTTTTCACACTGATGCTTTGAAATGTAATAGTTACATATGTTACATTACATAGACGTACAGCTGAAGTCAAAAGTTTACATACACCTTGCAGAATCTGAATCATTCAAAATGCATGTTATTTTTTATTTAGTACTGACCTGAATAAGATATTTCACACAAAAGATGTTTACATATAGTCCACAAGAGAAAATAATAGTTGAATTTATGAAAATGATGCTGTTCAAAAGTTTACAAACACTTGATTATTTATACTGTGTTGTTACCTGAATAATCTACACCTGTGTTTTTTTTTGTTTGTTTTGTTTGTTTGTTTAGTGTTAGTTGTTTATGAGTCCCTTGTTTATCCTGAACAGTTAAACTGCCCACTGTTCTTCAGAAATATCCTTCAGGTCCCACAAATTCTTTGGTTTTTCAGCAATTTTGTGTATTTGAACGCTTTCCAACAATGAGTGTATGATTTTGAGATCCATCTTTTCACACTGAGGGACTCGTATGCAACTATTACAGAATGTTCAAACGCTCCCTGATGCTCCAGAAGGAAACACAATGCATTAAGACCTGGGGGAAATCTTTTTGAATTTGAAGATCAGGGTAAATTTAATTATTTTGTCTACTGGGAAACATGTAAGTATCTTCTGTAGCTTCTGAAGGGCAGTACTAATTAAAAAAAAAAAATAGGACATTTAGGCAAAACAAGAAAAATGTACACATCTTCATTCTGTTCAAAAGTTTTCACCCCCAGCTCTTAATGCATAGTTTTTCCTTCTGGAGCATCAGTGAGTGTTTGAACCTTCTGTAATAGTTGCATATGAGTCAGTTGTTCTCATTGTGAAAAAGATGGATCTCTCAAACTCATCCAATCATTGTTGGAAAGGGTTCAAATACACAAAAATGCTGGAAAATCAAAGAATTTGTGGAACCTGAAGGATTTTTCTGAAGGATTTTTCTTTTCAGGTCCAGAAAGGTAGTAAGGACATTGTTAAAATAGTCCATGTGACATCAGTGGTTCAGCCGTAATTTTAGAAAGCTACGAGAATACTTTTTGTGCACAAAGAAAACAAAAATAACGAGTTTATTCAATGTCTTCTCTACCGCGTCAGCCTTTGGCACACGTTAACAAATACCGACCTCCGAAAAAACCCATTGGCTGGTTATTTTGTTTTACTCTAGCTAGAACATGACTGCTGCACAATTACAGCTTTTATAATATTTTTTTATTTTAGTATTGTCATTTTAGAGAAGAAAAAAAAATAACACAGACATTATTGAAATGTGAGATGGCTAATTTCACGACTGTGTTATTGTGGTAACACATACACGTTCCTTTTGAATGTATTCATCCAATTCATTGGCAAATCCAGTCTGACGTTCCTCATATTAGAGTTTTGTGAATCAGTCTGGCACTTTAATACTTTAAAAATCTTTTTGTAGATTTTTAATAGGATGAAAGATATTACGAGCCCTATCTGTCAGCCCACACGGCAAATCTCCCACAATAACCCACCCGGCAATGACAATCAAAGACATTATCATGGCAGAATTTGCTCTAGGAGAGTTTTATCACCATCAGAAGAGGTCATTAAAACTTCTTAAACTAAGCTCGCTTGAATAAAACTTTCACAGACTACAAGGTAATCTCACAGAAACTCCAGCAGTTTTATTGTACAAGTACTTTCTCCCTATTAAATAAAGCAATGAGGCTTTATGCCTCGCTTTCCTATTTAAACACCCACCTATCCTAGTATTTCATTTTGAGCCTTCATTTATATTTCTCACATGCATTTTTAATTGCAGCATAGATTTGTTTTTAATCTCAAGTATATATCTGACCTTCTATAGGCAGTCGTTTTCATACACAGTTATGATTACAGCTCCATATGTTTCATTTTTCAGACGTAACAAGCTCTTTTGATAGCTCAGCCGGTACGGAAGTGGAGTTAAGATGTGGAATCTCATGAAAAAACATGATTCACAGTGAAAGAGCTAAAAGATTGAAAAACAAGCTAAAACGGCGTGCTTGCAATTGCGTTTTTACATCACATTCGCTTTTGTTCGTACTTTCGGGTAGGTTTAGGTGTAGTGCAGATGGTACGTTTTTTTAAAGCGTCACGGAGCATTACGGTTATAGCACCACTCAACGAATATTTCAAGTCACAACTGCGGTGAGATGTACAAAATACATAAAACGTACCATATGTACGTTCATCTGTTCCGGGGAAAAAAATGAACACTCTTTTAGCCCCACTCAGTGGACATTTCGCGTCGAACATGTCACAAAACGTACACGGTGGTACATATAACATGTCTTGCGAAAAAGTTCTCACAGGTTCAGTTTCATCATGAGATCAGGTTGGCTAAATCAACTATTTCTTTCTGTGTCGCAGTATTTGTTCATACAGTTAAAGTCAGTGGGGTCCAAAACAACATTGGACCCCATTAACTTTCATTATATGGATAAAAAACATTGAGACATTTATAAAAGTATCTTATTTTGTGTTGCACAGAAAAAAGGAATGATGCTCTTTAGCATCAGTAGGAATGAACATTTTGAGCTTGCCTATTTTGGCTCTATTTGTAGACACTTCAGATGAACAGACATCATAATTTCACTGAATTATAAATTACAGAGGCTCTTCGCTGGCTGATTCAGTTTGTAATCAATGTCCCCCTTATATGACCGCTTTAAAGAGGCCCAAAGCTCTGATGGAAAAGAAAATGGTCCATTAGATGAGTTCAAGAGTCAAGTTCAGTCTTATAACCTTCTGAGCTACTGCTCGCAAAATAACGCGCAATTTCACGATAAATTATGCGTATATTTTCTGAAAACATTCTGCAGATCAATATGAGACGGCTTAGCTTTGCAAAGCGTCAGTCTGTCCCTCAGCATCTTAAAACACTAATGCATCTATTTTGGATGAAGCGCTTCTTACCCTTCGGCTGTTGATGGGCTTCAGATAAATGAGTGAGAAAGCAATCTTATTTTCGCTAAGAGAGGCTGAGAGAGGGAGGATGAAAATCGCATAAACCGCAGTGGGATGATGGAACCAAAAAGCAGAGGTTTGCGAGGATGCATTTTAGGGATTCATAGCTAAATCATTTTTCTAGGTTCGATTGTTGTTTGATTAAGTTGGGCCAGTTTTGCATTCAGTGTTGTAGCGCTAAAAAAATGGTTTATTCACCAACCACCAAAATTCCAATTTTACCATGAGAATTTAAAGGAATAGTTCACCCAAAAATGAGCATTTGCTGAAAATGTACTCATCCTCAGACCATCCAAGATGTAGGTGAGTTTGTTTCTTCATCAGTACAGATTTGGAGAAATTTAGCAATGGATCCTCTGCAGGGTAGGAAAAATTGTCTGATTTTCACTTTTAAATGAACTATTCTATGTCAAAAAACTAAAACAACGCAAGCAGGATGGGCAGTGAGCCTTTTTGGCTGTTACTTTCTGAAATGTTCCACTAGAATGTACAGGAAATTAGATGAGAAATTATATTTCATGTCTGTTTAAACAAGGAGCAAAGCAACTAGAGATGTTTGAAGAGCTTTGAATGTCACTGTCAGATCTATTCATTCTTCTGAAGTTACGGTTTACTCTGCAGACATATTTTTAGAGAGATGAATGCGTGCTTTGTAAAATTGTTTGGTGTTCATAGTGAATTGTCCATCTGTCAGATTAAGACAAATCCTCCATTAACAAATGAAATGAAACGTCCAGATGGCATGAAAATAACACTTCAGTATGGTACCAAATGGCACAGGAGAGTGGTTAATGCTCTTTAATTTTAGTGAAGTGAATATGTAATGTTTTTTAATAGTCATGATTGAATCACGTTTTATTCTTTTGAATTCAATGTCAACCCATGCATCATTGTTTTATTGGTCATATAGACTGTTTTTAATGTCCTTGCTATTATACAAACAAGTGTTTTACATTGAAATGATTTATAAAGACTGTGTGGTACTCGTTTTTCCCTTCTCAGACATATTATTTGGAACAGTAGAATTTGTCCTCAGGGATGTGATTTAAGAGAAATCCTCAGTCTTTCTTACATCAGTGTGTGCCTGCTTGCAAAAGTCATAATACAACTAATAAGGGAGAAAATCAATGAAAACTCTAGGGGTCTAGGTTATCACTTTTCAGATATTAGTTCTGAAAGTTCTCTGAATGCCTGTAAATAGAAGCTTGAAAGGATTTTTTTTCTTTTTTATATAATGAGCAGCCATTAGAAAATCATTTAAAAATAGTTTTTACATCCCTTATTCGATTTAATTTAATATATACCATGTACATGTCTGTACTACCTGAAAGATATAGCACTTAAAATCATTTAAAATCAAAATAAGTTAAATAACTATTTTTAATTTTGAAATCTGGAAGCCTCTGGCTTTATAAAATGGTTAGTTCACCCAAAATTTAAAATGTATTAGTACTCACCCTCACGTCGTTCCAAACCTGTAAGACCTTCGTTCGTCTTTGCAACACAATTGAAAATATTTTTGAGGAAATCTGAGAATTTTCTGACCCTGCATAGACAGCAACGCAACTGACACGTTCAAGGCCCAGAAAGATAGTAAGGACATCATTAAAATAGTCCATGCGACATCAGTAGTTCAACCGTAATGTTATGAAGCTATGAGAATACTTTTTGTGTGCAAAGAAAGCAATTTCTTCTCTTCCGTGTCAGTTGTAGACACACGTTCACAGGAGTACCTCAACGCATGCATGTGGAAGAAATTGTTGAATAAAGTTGTTATTTTTGTTTTCTTTGTGCACAGAAAGTATTGTCGTAGCTTCATAAAATTATGGTTGAATCATTGATGTCACATTGACTATTTTAATGATATCTTTAGTACCTTTTTGGGCCTTGAAAGTGTCGGTTGCATTGCTGTCTATGCACGGTCAGAAAGCTTTTGGATATCATCAGAAATATCTTCATTTGTGTTCCGAAGATAAACAAAGGTCTTATGGGTTTTTAAAGACATGAGGGAGAGTAATAATGATACACTCTTAAAAAATGCTGGGTTATTTTTTTCAGCCTGTTGGGTCATTTTATTGGGTTGTTTTTAATATTTTTACCCAGGTGCTGGGTTAGTTTTCTTTAACCCAAATACTGGGTTCAACTTGAGTTATTTTATTGGGTTATTTTTAATATTTTTTTCCCAAGTGCTGGGTAGTTTTTCTGTAACCAAGTTGCTGGGTCATTTTTAACGCTGGGTCATTTTTTTCTACCCAACCACTGGGTTGAGCCTGTCTCTGACGAAACAACCCAGCTGCTGAGTTACAGTCAATCAGAGCGCTGGGTTTTTGAGTTCTCTACAGGAGAGAGTGGTTCTCAGCGCTGCCAATTTGGTGCACTTCTTCAGCAAAATAAAGGTTTGTATACATTTTATTTAATTTATTAAGTCTTTACTGTGCTATAAATTATATTATTTTACACAACGCAACATAAGGACGAGATGTTAGTCAGCTGCATGATGGAAACGCCTTTTGCCTTGCATAAAATAAATTGATTTTATTCTTTATAGTACTGAGTTCAATTAATTTGATGTTAAAATATAATGTCAGTACTGCTTGTTTATGGGCAGGTTTTGGAGTCAGTCATGGCATCTTTAAGTTACGAGTGAAACGCGAGGTCTGAAGTTCGCAGTTAACACCGGTACAAGAATTAGCACTATTTCGGTAAAAAGTGATTATAGGGAACGGCTGAATACACTAAAATTATATTGCTACTCTTAAATTTTACATTTTTTTAATGTCTAAAATGCTTGTTAAAAGAGTTTAAATGTTGTAAACTATGCTGTATTCACCCAAATAAATTCAATTTGTCTTGTATTTTGTCCATGTGTGCTTACTTAATAATAAATGTTAATCTTTTGATTATTGCTGTTGCCTTTAGTAATTCTGTGTGTGTTTTTATAAATTTCAGTCCATTTTAAGCCAGCAATATCATAAAAACAATAAACAGCTGACTTAACTAAAATAACCCAGCATATTTGGTTAAAACATTTAACCCAACCAGTTGGGTCAAAATAACCCAGCATGTGTTTTGTTCAGTATTTACCCAGCGCTGGGTTGCCAAATAACCCAAGTTGGGTTGTTTTTAACCCAGCATTTTTTAGAGTGTAGAATTTTAATTTTTGGGTGAGCTATCCCTTTAAACCTGCAGCAATACAAGGTCATGTGACACATGCAAACTGAAAACTTATTTCAACTTGCATTTGAAATTCTTGCGTGCTGAATTGTGATTGGTCTTTTGTACATCCATTTGTTCCAGCTGCATTCTATTTGTGTTTACAACTTTTCTAACTATCCTAACCTACTTTTAACACAATTCTTTTGCTGCCTTGCAAGCAGTGGTATTTCCTTCAGGAAATGCAAATTTAGTTTGTTGGATCATTGCATCTCTCCTGCCAGACATCACAGGCAATTTTGCACCTATGCCATGCAGAAAGAGACGAAGACTTTAATGTTTACATCCAGTGCTCCGTCGACCGACACAAACCAGTGAACAAACATTCATATCGTTTCATCTCCAGAGCCCTGGAGTCACACACCCTGTGCTCCAAACAGAGCGCGGTCCATCGCCGCAGCAAGCATATAATCTGCACCCTCTGACTAAAAAACCCCTAGAGCCCTCCAGGATGGAGAACAATATTTCCCCCTGACTCGCTACAGCTGCGAAATGAATGCTCCGCTGAAAAACAAAATCACCACCGGGGGGTCTGGCGACTTACTGCTGACATGAGAATCAGCGATTTTCAAGTCTCCAGTAATTAGCGCCTCAAAGACGGAAAGTTACCGGGAGCCGCTACATCAGCGCGTGTTTTCCACTATCCTCAGCACACACGTCACCCGTGCGAACTTCTAATAGTCCAGATGCTTCTGTTTATCTGTACATTGAGACTCGAGAAGCATTGATTTTTTCAAACTTTTAGTGAGATATGCAGGATATAATTTAAGTGGAGAAGGTCAGAGTGCAGAAACAATTCAGGCCTTGAAACTTCTGTTCAGTAATAAACAGCAGATATATTTTAAGCTGCCTCTCTTATTTTTCAGATTTCAAAGAAATTGTGGGCGGGGCTTAAAGGGATAGTTCACTCAAAAAGACAATTCTGTCATTAATTACTCACTCTCACGTCCAGTGATAGGAATAATGGCGTTATAAATAAACAGTGTTATTAACAATGTAATTTTTTTCAGTAATGAGTAATCAAACGAATTGCTGTTTCCCCGTTACAACGGCGTTACAGTTACTGGCAATAAAATGCGGCGTTAATATAATTTATTATAATGTTATAATTTTATTTTTCAATTCATCTGAATGGATGCGCAGCATACCTGTATTTGACGAACCAAAACTCTAGTGTGAAGGCACACGACTAGCCGTTGCTTTGTCTCACACACACGCAAAGTTACAGAACGAGAGAGTCTTATATACCATGCAGAGTGGATGCGTTTCATGCAAACAATATTCTTAGTTGTATGTTCCTCTCAAAATAACGGAGTTCCTTTGGAATTCTTCAACTTTTAAGAAATGCCGGTTTCTCCGGTAGTACACTCTTAAAAATAAAGGTGTTTCTGTATGCCATAGAAGAACCTTTTTTTGACTAAATGGTTTCTTAAAGAACCTTTAACATCTGAAGAACTTATCTGTTTCACAAAAGATTCTTTGTTGGGAAAGGAGGTTCTTCGAATTATAAGAAGGTAAGAAAGATGGTTCTTTAAAGAACCTTTGACTGAATGGTTCTTTGTGGAAACAAAAGTGTTTTTTCTATGGCATCACTGTGAAGAACCTTTTAAAGCACCTTTGTAGGCAGAGTGTAGGCGGAAGTAATATGCAAACTGTAATCTCTTTGGCTGGCGCTCACCTGTTATCATCCCTGTTCTGATTTCAGCAAATCAGTTTGAGCAAACGCAGACAACGGGATTAAAATATATGAACCCAGCAGCTCATTAATCCTTAGTGTGTTTTATATTGTTATTAGTAGTAGAATTCGTACTAGTTTTGTTATCAGTATAATTTTTATGTTTTTTCCCCTGTTTTATATAAACAATTACAAACAATATCTTAAGCACCACCACCAGTCCTAAATTCAGTCAACATGACAAGTTCTAATTGCTAAAGTTTAATGCTAAATGATCATAATGTAATAATGTAATATATATTAGATATTTAATATTAGTCTGGTGAGTAAACTAAACATTTAATTCCTTATATTAAAATTGTATTCATTCAACATATTTAATATTAGCGGAATCTAAGTTATTTGACGTATTAGAATTTTTTTTAAAAAAAGCAACACAGTAGTTTCTTTCCTTGGTAATTTGTTACTTTTATAATGATGTAACTCAGTTACTAACTCAGGTTGCGTTTACACTAGTGCGTTTTTGTTTTAAAACGCATAACTTTTGCTACGGTTACGCCCGTCGTTTACACTACTCCGGTGTTTTCAACCCTCGAAAATGGAGACTTTTGAAAACGCTGCAAACCCTGTTTTAGTTTGAAAACTCCGGGGCTGCGTTTCAGTGTAAATGGACCAAAACGGAGACTTTTGAAAATGATGGCTTGGCTGCCCACATCCGATCTTGTAAACAAAAACATGCTCGTTATACTCATAGATTTCTACAGGTAGATGCCTCATTCGACTGCTCCAAGCACGTAGACACGTCCACCATAGGGCATCTACCTGTACATATCTATGGTTGTGCCTGCGTAAATGTTCATGTGACATGCGTTTTCAGTTGTGTAGTGTAGACGGAGATCGTTTCTAAAATGCAGAAAAAACGCTAATGTAGACGAGGATCGTTTTCATTTTAAAACGGCACTAGTGTAAACATGGCCTCAGTTACTATTTGTGAGAAGTAACTAGTAACTATAACTAATTACTTTTTTAAAGTAACATTCCCAACACTGCTCATGTCATTCCAAGCCAATAAGACCTTTGCTCATCTTCAGAGCACAAATTGAGATATTTTCGATGAAATCCAAGTGCTTTCTGACCCTGCATAGACAGCAACGCCACTACCACGTTTAAGGCCTGGAAAGGTAGTAAGAACATCGTTATAATAGTCCATGTGACATCAGTGGTTCAACCATAATATTATGAAGCTATGAGAATACTTTTTGTGTGCAAAGAAAACAAAAATAACAACTTTATTCAGCAATTTCTTCTCTTCTTCCTTAAACCGATTTTCAGGGGCTTTTTAATCCTTATGGAAGCATTAACCAAATAAAAACACAGTGTTCTGCCCATTTATGTAAATGTATATTAACAGGATCTGTGAATTGAAATAAGTTCTGAACAGTAATGGCTGTTATCTACAAAAACAAATCAACATCAAATAGCTGTAGTCAAATAGCAAGTACAGTAGTTGTAAATAATGCACACGATTTGGAGTTTTGGGAACGTTTGCTTCAAGTTCAATTTATTCAGTCAGCAGCACTCTCTAAGGTGCACTAAACTAAATAGGCCTTTAATAAAACAACAAAGAAGTTAGATATAAAAAAAAAAAACACTATGCTCTAACATTTTATATCTTTATTTTTTTGGACAGGTTAATTTTTCATGCTAGTTAGCGTATTATTAGAGGTTGCCCACTGGACAAAGTAAAAAGTGCCCAAACCCAAGTCCCTAAATAGGCCAACCCCTAAGTATGAGCAGTAGTAATAGTGATACTTACTTTAAACACTCTGAAATAAATTAATCTTTCAGCGATCTGATGAATTATTGATGTTTCATGCAACATAGCACATGTTGTCAGAGCCTGACCAGAAATGAACTGAAATCTGAATCATAAACGTGCCGGATGTTACCAGCTTTCTTTATACGCCCTAGTAGACTCAGCATCATCCTGTGAGAATATTACTCACTGTTTAATGAACACACCGTCGTCACTTTCTGGCTTGTCTGCCTAACCAAGCATAATTTTTAGACACTTGTCTGGTTTTAAATGTCTCCGCTTTTGTTGATCTTATTTGGTTCCTTATCCTGAGAAATCGATAGGATGTGGGGAGAAATAAACATGTATCGATCAGAGAAGGGAAGTTGGATGCAAGGGTGGGATTAGAGCAGACCCCCTCTCTATCAGTCTGAGAATGTACCTCTAAATGGACTAACACACACACACACACTCTGATGGTGATGCCAGAGCCGCTTATTCCATCCGATTCCGCATCAGATTTGAAGATTAAAGACTCATCTGGGATTTATCCGCACAGAGACTTTTACCAGTTTTTTTTTTAAAGTTGGAGCAGAGTGCAAGTGCAGAGCAGTTAAAGGCCATGACAGGTCACCAGACAGATGTTGGATTTTCGAAAGCCAATCATGATTGTTTGAGCTTTAGCCTAATATTTGCCATGTTTTCCAATTAAAAATGACAGGCACAGGCAAACATAAAATGGGTTGGAAAAACAATCCAACTCTATTCATATGGACAAAACGCCTGGCAAAATCCTAATCTAGTTTATATATCAGTACTTCTGATATTGTTGTTGGTTTGGTTTTGAATTGGACAAGAGGCACTTGGACTGTGTTTGTGCATTATAGACAGATTTCATAGACTCTTTTTGCATGCTAAATCATTGTGTTAGCAGGTGGTAACAAGTGACTTTGTAACAAGTGAGTCATGGAAATAGTGATTCAGCTGATTTGTTCAAAAACACTTAAACATGGATGAGTCATTCAATCTTTCATTCAACTGATTCTTTAAAAAAGTTTCAGGAAAAAAGAATGCATGAATAAGTCAATGAATTATTCACTTGACTGATTCTTTCTGAAAAACACTCATTCCTACAGGACCACAGCAAGCAATAGTTTTATGGATGAGTGAGTGAAATTTTCATTCAGCTAATTCATTCTGAAACTTTATGAATGCATCACTTATTCACTCAACTGTTTCGTTCAAAACCAATGATTTATTCAAGAACAAAACAAGTGACTGTCTTTTTGGATAACATTGATTAGTCATGGAATAAAACATGTTTTTTTATGAATGAGCTGCTGAATTATTCACTCAACTGATTCATTTAAAAACACCAATCCATTCAAAGCCACTGATTCATTCAGGAATCAAAAATGCGACAGTCTTTATGGATGAGTCATTGAATCTTTCATTCAACTGATTCTTTAAAAAAAATCAGGAACAAAAAAATGTATAAATGAGACAATGAAGTATTCACTCGACTGATTCTTAAAAAAAAAAAAAAAAAAAAAAAAAAAACGCTAATTTGTATGCACAGCAAGCAATAGTTTTACAGATGAATGAGTGAAATTTTCATTCAGCTAATTCATTCTGAAACATTATGAATGAGTCACTTAATCATTCACAATTTCATTCAAGAAGAAAAAAAAAAAAATAGTCTCTTTGGATGAGTCCCTGAATCTTTCTTTCAACCAGTTTTTCAAAAAAAAAAATTAAGAACTAAACATGTAATTGTTTATGTAAAGTAATTAATTATTGACTCAAGTGATTCATTCATAAACACTAATTAGTTCAAGAACAAAGTTAAGTGACAGCCTAATGGATGAGTGATTCATTTTTTAACTCAACCACTTTGTTTAAAATCACTGATTCAATCAGTAATCAAACAGGTAGCTGTTTTTACTAGTAAGTCACTTAATTATTCACTCAACTGTTTAGTTCAAAAGGACTCATTCATACAGGAATAAAGATAGTGACAGGCTATATAGAAGAGTCACTGAATCTTTCACTCAACTGTTTTTTTTTTCCAAAAACACTGATTAATCCTAGAATAAAAACTATTTTAAAGCTATTTTATCAGTGAGTCACTGAATTATTCACTCAGCTGGTTCATTTAAAAACATAAATCCATTCAAAAACAAAACAAGTGAAAAGTCTTTTTGGATGAGTCACTGAATCTTTTCAGTCAACAGATTTTTTTCAAAAATACTCATTCATTCAGTAACAAAACATGTAACTGTCTGTATAAATGAGTCAATGAATTATTCACTCAACTGGTTTATTTAAAAACACTAATTGCTTCAGAAACAAAGCAAGTGATAATCTAATAGATGAATGATTACATTTATAACTCATCCAGTTTGTCCTAAATATATTTTTTTAAATGAGTCACTTAATTGTTCACTCAACTCTTTAGTTCATTAATTCAGGAATAAAACAAGTGACAGGCTTTATATATGAGTCACTGAATCTTTCATTCAGCTGTTTTTCTCCTAAAACACTCATTATTCCTGTAATAAAACATCTGTTTTTATGAATGATTCAGTAACTCATCCGTAAAGACTGTCACATGTTTGATTCCTGAACGAATCAGTGTTTTTGAATAAAAACATTTATTGTAATTTTTTTCTGATAATGTAAGTCTATATTTTATAGTGTATCATATTTAGACAATTTGTGAATATTTACAATGAAAATACAGTTATTCATTTTAGTAAAATAATTCACATTAATATTGTTTTAATAAAACAAATAATACTAATATTATAATACAAAAATAGTGATTTTAACCTTTGATTTTACAGTGAAAAGCAGTAAAAGCATGTTCCCTTGCTTTTAACAATGTCAAATTTTGATCATATTTTATTCTTTTTTATATTTATGTATTATTTCTAAATGGATTTATTTATTTTTCAAGTTATGTAAGTTATGTATGTTACACTTTTTATAATTTAGACAATTTTTGAGTCACTGAATTATTCACTTAACTGATTAATTTAAAAACAAGATTCCATTTAAAAACACATATTCGTTCAGAAATCAAACATGTGACAGTTAAAAAAAATTCAGGAACAGAAAATGTATGAAAGAGTCAATAATTTATTCACTTGACTGACTCTTAAAAAACAACAACAACAACAACACTCATTCGTACAGGACTAGAGCAAGTAACAGACTTTTTGTTGAGTCAGTGAATCTTTCATTCACATGATTTTTTCAAAAACATTGATTCGTTCAGGAATAAAAAAAAATTTAGCTCTCTAATTAATTATTCGATCCAAAACACGTATTCATTCAGCAACATGACAGTCTTTGCAGATGAGTCACTGAATTATTCACTGAACTGATTCATTTGGAAACACCAATCCATTCAAAAACACTTATTCATTCAGAAATGGAATAAAAGACTGTTATTTGATAAGTCACTGAATCTTTTATTTAACAGATTCACTCAAAAATGCATATCATATGCTAACGCACAAAGGTGAGTAAATGATGACAGAATTTTCATGTTCGAGTGAACTTTCCCTTTAGCACTCTGATCATTTGCACTTAGC
The DNA here is from genome assembly GCF_022985175.1 of Labeo rohita. Classification (NCBI taxonomy): domain Eukaryota; kingdom Metazoa; phylum Chordata; class Actinopteri; order Cypriniformes; family Cyprinidae; genus Labeo; species Labeo rohita. Next base: position 17,372,915 of record NC_066893.1, read on the forward strand.
ATCACAGCGAAAAGAAAATGTGGAATCGTCCGTTCCTACATCCCTAACCCCACAGCATGAAGTACAGCTAATATCCAGCACCCTCCTCCCTCCTCCTTCCCACCAGCCACGTCCCAATCAGCCCAGCCAAGCGATTTATCATCCTCACCTGCGGCCGCTCCATTTATCATCCTTAGATCGCATCTCCAACGGACAGGAAATGTTTATTTTCGCTCATTACAGTCACCACCATTCCCCTTCCACCAACGCCGACTCAACCCCCCAACCCTTATGTGATACCTGGGCCCGTCTGATCTCATTGCATGTACCCCTGTCTCATGCAGACCATGCACCGCTGCCCTCAGCCATCAACCCCTCACAGCCTCCAGCACCACTCCATTTGCATTTAAATGGCCAAAAATACACATTTCACAGCCTGTTATTGGATTACACTCCCCCTCCCCTGATATCTCCTATTAGCAACCGGAAAGGTTAAATGGCTAATATTGTCAAGTCACACCAGGACTCGTAATAAAATTGATGCGATGCTGCACAAATTCATATGGAGGGGGTTCGAGGGAATTACCTTCCATTTTATACACCAGCGGCATCCCAATTATTCTGTCAGACCTGCGGTGATAGCAAATAACACCCACTTTTCATACAAGTTAACTCACCCGGGCGAGACTGCATTAGACTTGAATTATGAGGATCCAATAGGGATTTGTTTGCAATCTTGCATAAAACCCTTCATCCTGGAGAATATGATCATGAGCAGAGTATTATTACAGTGACTGCTACAAGCTACCCTTGATTGCACACCATGTAGTGCAGACGGTAAACAACCATCTCCAACCACCGATAAGGGCACTTGAACCTCTTTCACACTTTGCTTCATTCAAGATAAATCATTACAATCTTTCGCGCAGGGAAAGGACCGTTTGCTGGCACCAAACATCCCACTTTTTCCCCACAAGCTGCGTGGCATTGAAAATCTCATTTGGAACCAAATCCATTCACAATTCTTATTTTTTATTTCTTAGTTAATGTCAGTGTGTGTGAGCCCGTTCTGTTCTGACTCGATGTGAGTAAACAGCTCGATAACTTCACGGTTGTACATTTTCACTGCTCGTATGTCGGTCCGCTGTGTTTTTCTGGCCTCTAATTACTAGACTTGCTTCGGCTGGGATGAACCAAAGCCTCTTTTAGAGCCCGTCTCCCCCGTATTTTGTTGAAAACTGAACCTCTGCCTCCGCTTTCCCTGCTGACAAATCAATCCAACCCTTTTCTTTATTGCAGCAGGCCAGAGACGAGCTATCGACTGCCTCCTTCGGTTTTGTGGATTGTAATGTACTTCAGTATTAGGGAATAAAGCATGTACACATGCTACAGTAAAACTGTCAATTGTGAAGTTACTTTACCATGTTAAATAGCCTATATTGTCCTTATAAAATGCGACACCAGCAGGTAAAGTTACGTGAAAGGGAGGTAATGCCTCTATCGTGATATGATTGGATAGGACTGGTTATGCTCGGCTGTGATTGGTTCATGAAATAAGTCCCGCCTCTTGAATTTGTGCTTGTTCCTCGATCGCAAATTAGTCTGAATGAACAAGATAATGGCATTAATGGGAAGAATACTTATAAAGTAAGTAAACAACGTGCACACTTAGATATATAACCACTTTGTTATGTCAAAATAAGACTTGAAATAGCCTGAAAGCATAATCTGTGGGAGTTTTTAGTGAGTAATCATCTTGGCGAACTTTAAAGTAAATCTCCATGTCTGTGACCAATATTTACCAAGCTTAGATGACTAATGATCCAAAAATTCAAAAATACATAAAAGTTAACTGTTAAAAAGAATAGCTGAACATAAGTTCACAAATAAATAGTTGAAATTGTTACTGCTAGAGGTGCTCCATCAGGGTTTTTTTTAAGGCCGATCACCAATCGCGATCACAGGAAGCTGTATCTGCCGATCCGATCACCGATATCGATCTTTTTAAAGCCTTCTATTAATCATGTAGAATTATTTATAGAGATACTCCACTTATTCAGGGTTCTGCTGCCCTTATTTACATTTAAATCTTAATTACAAGCAGTCCTGTTGATAATAAACAACTTTGTTTTCCTACCTCCACGATCTATTATTGCCTCATCTAAAAGTGCTCTTTTCCTTTAAACCTAGCCAAAAACCCATATGTGTTTACTGTGAAACACAGTAGACTTTAATGATATGCATTTATTGTGTAATAATGACATTTTCATGTCAATCCTTGTTCAAATTTACCGCAAACACTGTGCTGTCACTTTAATTCTGCGCGTGCAGCACAGACTCCATGCGTAAACGATCTCTACACGGCTGCAGATACACCGCTCACATAAGTTTTTCAAATTACTTTATAAGTTATTTAATGAAGAAATATGAATTGTACCTCACGTTCAGCATTATAATTGTTTTACCCGCACCGAAAAGAGACTGAGACGGTGCTGTTGCATGTCGTACCAAACCTCTCACGGCAGGCGCGTCATCAGCTTTAGATCGGTTTATGAGATCGGCCTTTTTAGAGACCGCCAATCAAACATCCCCAAGCGATTATCGGCCGATAGTGATCGGTAGCCGATCAATCAGAGCACCCCTAGTTACTGCCTTCCGTTATTATTTTGGAATAATGGCTTATATAATAATGTAATTTAGAATAATGTAAAATGCTTAAAAACACTAACTTTATAAGATTCATAGGCTACTTGACTTTAATAAATAGAATATTAATTACATTTCTCTTTCCTTTTCTGATAATGTTTATTTAACCAAGAAAATGTGACATTTGTGGACTTTAAAACATTTTTAACCTTTGATTTTAGAGTGAAAAGCAATAGAATCACGTTCCCTTGCTTTTAGCAATGTCATATTTTGATCATATTTTAATCTTTTTTATATTTGTGTGTTACGTTCGGTTACTTATAAATATATTTATATATATTACAAGTTATATTACAAGATATATTACAGATATAGATATATATATAGATATATATTATATATAGATATATATAGATATAGATATAGATATATATTAAGATATATATATTACAAGTTATGTATGTTACACATTTTGTAATTTGGCCAATTTTTGCAGTGAATCATAGCTCATCTGCAAGTTTGTCCTATAAATTTCACAGTAGGCTTATTTTTATGTGGGTGGATATTGAAATTACTTTCCAAAAATTCTCCAAATTAACATTCTTTTTATTTATTTATTTATTTATTTGTGCTAGGAAAGCAAAACTCTCTCAAAAGTGGAAAAACATCCTTAATGATATCAGAAATTTGAAATGTTTTTTAAAACTAATTTCTCATATGAAGCCTTGAGTGGCTGGTAATTTGTAGTATACGCACGCAAACGGTGTGTGTAGGCGCATTCATGCGAGCGTGTGTCCGTTCCCACTGGAATATATCTGATGAGATCGTGTGAGATTAAATTGTCTGAAGCCTCTGCACCTGAAACTAAAGTGATTCACACTACATGGCAGAGAGCCCAAGAGACAGTTAGATTTATATGACAATAACACAAAAAGCAAGCACTCCACTCTTCTTGCATAAACACAAGACGGAAAAAAAATGGAAGACGGAAACGCGAGGATGCATTTATCATGGGCTACAAAACCTACAGGGTCACTTATATTTCAGAGAACTACTAATTAGATGTGCTGAATGCTGGATGAATTCTTGGTAGTCCTTAAAAAGTTTGCGGAGCCATTATCTATTCATCTATATGATTTTTGCAAGGCCATGTTTGTAGGAATTTATGCACAATTTTAAAACACGTCAGTGTTTTTGACACCCTAAACACCTTTGGCTCAATTACTTGCTCCGAAGTGACAAATATGAGCTTTTTTATTTCCGTACTTTTAGATTTTTTTCAGACGCACAGTATTACAGTGAGTTATGCATTCAATTAAACTCAGCCGGACCTGAAAACCTTGAATATTTTATGCATTTGTTAGATACGCGTCCGTTACTGTGACAGAAAACGCAGTAGGCCATTGTATAAACCATTTGATGGTTAGCTTCCTTTGACATTAGCTTGTATTATGCAAGAGCGCTCTTTATTAAACATTCATGCTTACACATCAATCTCAAAGGTGGAGCGAAACCCTTTTATTTTGTGCGAGCAGCAAAGGAAACACATTAAATAAATTGCCACAGGAAACATCCGAGCACCAAAAAAACCATTTGACATTATAGCAGATGAAAACCGGCAGAGTAAAAATGCTGACGTAGAACGAACGGACCTAAAAAGCAAAGCTGACCCTTGCTAAGGCCACCGCTGAATTAAATTTGATATTTCTCAACAGGGGAGAGCTTTGACTGGCAGATAAATTAAACAAAATGACATGTGTTACCCAACTGCAGTCACATTTTATGCGAGCAAACGCAAACTACGTTTGCCTCAGGTTAGATATCAGAGCATGATTATTTCAAAGTATTTTGAAAGCCTGCTCCTAAACTTCAGTTTGAATACTTTGTGCCATAAGTGTTCGTTCCGTCTGATATTTTGATAGCGCAGTCAAAGCTTGTGAGGTAAAGAATGCTATTTTTGCATAATTGCATCTATTGAGTGGTCGGCGTGCTGTAATACACGACTGATGAAGGGGGTGAGAACCAGCTGCCAGCTGTGGCGTAATAAAACCCTTTTATGCCTCACGCTGATTGCTGTGCTATGGAGGTAGGGTTTATGACCACCGAGCTGATTTCCGCCACCAGAATAGCCTTTTTCGCTAAGATCTAGACTGTTTGAATGCTGAGGACATACGGATACAGATTCAATGTTTGTGTAATAATATATTGTCCAAGATGCCTTCAACTGGTGGGTTTAATAGGTGTACTCGAGCTGAACTGTACTTGGCTTCCACCGACAGGTGAGATCTGCTGATTTCAGATGGGAGAGGAGTAAAGAGTCACTTTCTGCTTCCTGCAGTGATGCTCACTCAACGTTTGCATACTTTATTTGTCGAATACACAGACTTACAGACATTTTCATGAAGCAGCTCAAACACTTTTCTGTCAATAATTTATTTACAGTTTAAAGGGGACTTAAAAGTTATTCTTTAGGGTTGTTTTGGTGAATGTCCCTTTAAATGCTAATGAAGTCTGCTCACCCCGCCCCTCTCTTTCGTGAGAGAGTGTAAACTTTAGCTGCATTTAGCGGCAGTGTTGCCAAGTCTGTGATTTTCCCACGGAATTGGGCTACTTTAACACTTTTGCCGCAGGTTGTTTTTGATGTCTGATGGTTGAATCGATCCCAATAACATTATATTTAGCCCCTGAAATGCGAAAACAAAACAAAAAAAAAATGTGTCTTTTATCCCACAAAATGCAATTTTTTTTTTTTTTAATTTATTTTGAGTAGCAATTGGGAGGGTTTTGTTGTGAAAACCTGGCAACCCTGTTTAGCAGTGGAACTTGCTAACTACCACGTTTGTGACAGAAAATTACTGTGTGCGACTCTGAAAAAATATTTAGGAACACCAGTGTGACTGACCCGATCAGCATATTTGTGTTTGCGCTGAAGGAAGCTTCAAAAGTTTCTATGTGATTTTGCAAAGTTGAGTAATGTATCACAGACATATCTCACAAATCCTTTTATAAACAAAATGTAGAGTGAAAATAAGAGATTCATTGTGAAGTGTAGAGAGCTTTGTGGATTATAACTTTATGAGATCGCTGTGATATAAGATGAGTGACAGCTTTTTAATGTTTTTTTTTTAAGTGATATTAATGGGTTTGAGAGATGAAATGGAGAATGAAGAGATGACAGGAAAGTACTGGGAGGAGAAAGTGGAGCAGGATCAGCAAACAACCTCAAGGTGGGATTCGTGACATATCTCACGAATCCTTTCATAAACAAAGATAGAGAGAGTGAAAATAAGCGATTCATTGTGCAGTGTTGAGAGCTTTGTTGATTATAACTTTGTGAGATTACTATGAACTAAGATGAGTGACAGCTTTTTTTTTTAAAGTTATATTAATGGGCTTTTTACACTTTTATTGTGAGAGGACAGTGGAGAGCTGACAGGAAAGAACTGTGAGGAGAGAGTGGAGCAGGATCAGGAAACGACCTCAAGGCGGGATTCGAACTCGGGTCACTGTGAGCGCATTTGCGCTTATGTCGACTATGGGTGCCAACAGCTTTTAATGATTTTTAAGGGAGTTTGTAAATGAGTTATTGATTTAATACAACCGTTATATAAACAAGAAGTTAACATTAAGTGACTTACATTGTCTGACTAGAACCCCACGGCCTGATTTTGCTCTATTTCGTCATCAAAAATAGTTTGAAACAAGTCACAGCTTAGCCGCTGCGCATCTCTATTTAAACACAGCGGTGTTTTGTTTATAAATGAACATGTGTTTTCCTATTCATGAAGGCAGTCACTTGCTTCATTCCTGAATTAATCAGACATTTGAACAAATCAAATGAATGAATGATTCAGTAATTAAATCAGTGACTTTCTGCCATCTACTAGCAGCATAAAGTATCTTATCAGTTGTTAAAGCATTTTAGATTTTAAACATTAAGTTTAACATGAAGTTATCAATTTGATTGCACTCATACCACCTCTGAGCCTCATTAAATATATGAAAATACACGTACAAGCCACTTTTGTGTTCTTCTGTGCCACCTTACAAATTAATTTTGTTAAAACTGGTTTCGTTTGATTGGTAACTTATTCTTATTCTACTCGTTCTTATTCAGTTGTTTGAACTAGAAGTTTTAAAAAGTACTTTTAAAACATACTTTTAATAAAGTTAGAAAAATGCCATTACAAAGGTTTCTAAATAAAATAAATCTTGTTGACCTCAAACTAAAGAACAGTAATGTAAACATCTACAGTTTGTGAAAGTTTCAAACATATCCCATTAGCTAAGTTTGATTGTTACCTTAAAATAGAAACATTGACCAATATATTGGCAGAAACTAAACTTACCATGGTACATTTTTAGGGGCACATCCTTGTGTGCAATGAATCTGTAAGTTGATGATCTTTTGACAAACTTTTCTAATGTTCACTATAGTATCCCTTGCGGCAAAACCGAGAACTACTTTTATTTAGCTGCAGCATAAAGATGTTTGTGCAAGTGTGTTTACACTTTACTTACATAAAGCTTATTCCCATTATAAAACCTGACACATTTTGGAAAGAATATAGGCTTGTGTGTTCTGTTTTATATCTCCAAAAAAGAAAAAATGAGGATTATTTGTCATAATTAGAGGCCTGAATGTTACCGTCACTTTATTGTCAAAGATGAACTGGGTGCTGCATGATACGTTTCTCTGAAAATACACTTGCTCTTACTCTAATGACGCTGATTACTCGCCAAACTTTTTTTTTTTGAAATGGGGACATTAAGTATAGTCATGAATCTTGTTCTTTCCCCCAAATGGGAGCGACGTCAGGGGCAGCGCAGGATTAATGGTCATTCCTCCTGCCTTCTCCTTTTTCTTCAGGGCCGGGGTTTCTATTCACCCACAGGCTAATGCAAATTAATATCCACTCTCCCAGAAAATGAGTCCTGCGGAGCTGGGCTCTCTCGGCCCCGACAGATGCCGAAAAGAAGTTGCGGAGCACAAACACTTCATTAACTATTTCTTCCCGCATTAATGGAAATAAAAAGCCGTGGAACCTTGCCGCAGACTGGATGGTGGTAATCAGTTTTCCGCTTGATTGTTTGTTTGCAGAAGAGGAAGTCAACCACCCATGGGTCCTCGTTAGTGGTTCGGTTAGTGCGACGTGTATATATGTTCAATTCGAGTAGTCGTCCTTGATAAGATTCGCTTTCACTTATTCATTCGGGCTACCAGTGTGTAAAATGACAAATGACTAAGTTTCAGAGCACTTTTGACCCTGACAAGGTTAAACGTCTGCATTGATTGCTAGCTTTAGAGGGCAACTTTCATCAATGTCATACTGTACATGTAAGTACAGCACCTTCAGAAGACTGTTCTCATGCACAGCTTTTTAAGTCCAGATGCGACTCAATAAAGTGGGACGATTAAAGCTGTCTCGTCTATGTAAATTAGATATTTTGTCCTAACCAGCTGCGAAAAGGACGTTTTGTTGACGGTTTGGTTGATTTGAAACTCAATGATTCATTTGTGTCACTTAAAATATATGGCTTGAAAAAGTAAAGAAGTAAAATAAAACTGCATTTTTTTGAAAAAAGTGTCTCTGATTTAAATTTTAGGTAACACTTTACAATTAGGGTTATTAGTTAACATTTCTTAACTACGTTAGTTAACATGAACTAGGAATAAAGAATGAACAGCATTTATTAATCTTAGTTTATATTAATTTCAGCAATTACTAATGCATTATTAAAAATCTCAAGTGCCTTTTAACATTAGTTAATGCACTGTGAACATGAACAAACAATAAACGACTTTATTTTCATTAACATTAACATAGATTAATAAATAGCGTAATAAATGTGTTTGTTCATGTTAGTTAATACATTAACTAATGTTAACAAATGACACCTTATTGTAAAGTGTTACCAAATTTCGTTTGATTCATTTTGAATTTATTTTCATAATTTTTTAAATGATGGTTCATAAAATAAATAAAAAGGTCAAATAAAAAGTAGCCTTTTTAAAATATATTTAATATTAATTATAAAATCAAGATTAATTTCTTGGCAAAGTCAGATCTGAGCAACTTTAAAAGAGCAGGATGTCTGAAAACACCTTATTTATAACAAAAAAAAAATATTTTAATAGTCTTATTGATTTAAACTTGGAAGTAGCAAAAATGAGTTGGTTTCATTTTTAATTAATTTTGATTCATTTTTAAAAGGTTGGTTTTTAAAATTAATACATATAAAAGTAAAATAAAAAGTTGCTTTTTTGAAAACATATTTAATATTAATGAAATATTCAAGATGATTTTGCTGGCAAAGTCAGATTTAAGCAACTTTAAAAGAGCAGGATATCTGAAAACACATTATTCATAAAACAATAATTTAATAGTCTCTCTGATTTAAACTTAAGTAGCAAAAATGGTGAGTTTGTTTGATTTTGAAATCATTTAGATTTATTTTTAAAAGGTTGGTTCTTAAAATTAATATATATGAAAGTAAAATAAAAGGTTGCTTTTTTAATATTAATGGTATGTTAAGTATGATTTTGCTGGTAGTGTAAAATTTAAGCAGCTTCAAATGAATAGGATGTCTGAAAACTCATTACTTATAAAACAGTATGTTCTGAAAGTATCTCTGATTAAAACGTAGCAAAAATGGCAAGTTTAATTTTGAATCAGTTCAGGCCTAGTACACACGTACAGTACACTGGTATTTTTATAAACAGAGTTTTAAAAAAAAATCTCTTCCACGTGAAAACGCAAAAACGCGCTATGAAGCGCTGTCAAGAGCATGCCAAACCAACAGGTGGTGACATATCTTTAGTGGTGTGTTCACACCGCACACGAAAGTGAATCTGGCATTGTGTTGTGCAAATTTTCTGCTTGAGTTGAAATTTTGAGGCTCTATTCGCGTCTTTGTAATATACTTGTGCTTGCGCTTTTTTTTTTAGTATTCATCATCCCTTTTTGTCAAAATGCTTGCTACAGATGCGAAAATGCAGAAAATCGAACCTGACCCAAATTTTTTTTATAACAGACGAACGTTTCAGAGAACGTTTAAATACGTTTGAGATCGTATTTATTTTTTAATGTGAAAAATTACAGACGAGAATTTTGGACTTTGGACTTTTTGTGCAAAGACCTTAAGGCTGGACGATTAATTTAAAAGTCATTGAAACCAAAATTTAAAACCTCTAAACAGATGTAATTTTCCCATGACGGTTATTTTGTTTTTTAATCCTGTTAAAACTTTCCAATTAAAACCATACTACTGTGTGTGTAGTCGGCACTATACAGGCGTGTATGACTGTTGCATTCGCATCTTTTGCAGCGTCTCGCACATAAGTGGCGTGCCATGTCAGGTTAATAAAGTAATAAACCCTGTGAAGCCATGGTTTACAGTGAATTTATAACAGCTAGGGGGCGTTAAAAATTCCCCCTAAGCTGTTATAAATTCACTGTAAACCACAGCTTCACGAGGCTTATTGCTTTTATAAAACGGTTATTCCATATACATAGTAAGGTTTTACAAAATAAAGCAGAGCAAATAAAGGGTAATAATATTAATAAAAATATTATTGTTCCGCCAAACAATGTAGTCCCTCAGAAACGGTTGTGGTTGCAACAAAGTGGTTGCCGAGCAACAAAGTAAACAAAGGTGTATGTTTGTAGAGTAATTTACAATAGCTGCGAACGGGGCTCAACCAATCAAAATCAAGGACCGGAACTATCTGTTTTATAACAGAATTTACACATTTAAATGCAGTGCTGCTCATCAATGTCAGTTCCAAAACGCGTTTAGCAAACAATGGATCACGCATTTCGTGTCATTTGTGTTCCCCCGACACAAATTCACCTCTATTCACATCTTTGTATGTAATCTACTCGTATGAATAATTAAATTTGCTTTTGGTGTGAACACACCATAACTGTAAAGCAAAGGTCATTGCACACTTTTTTTTTTACAAAAAAATTTGCTATGGATGCGAAAACACAGAAAATTGAACCTGACCCAATTTTTTTGGACGGGCGAACGTTTCGGAGGCAGTGTGTAAATGTGAATGACACAACGTGAGGTCATATGTATTTTTTTAACGTGAAAATTTTGAACGAGAATTTCGGACTCCTAACCGATATAATTTTCCTATGTCGGTTATTTAGATTTTTTAAAATACTTTCCTATTAAAAAGAGCAGTGTCTCACACATAAGCGGTGTGTTTAAGACGCCGTGTCAGGTTAATAATTTTGCCATTTTTTGGTTTCGATGACTTTGCGATTAATTGTCCAGCCTTAAGGTCTTTGCACACTAAGTCAGAAATTCTCATCCGAAATTTTCGCACATTAAAAAATTAATTCAGCGTCAATCACGTTTACACACTACGTTCGAAACATTTGTCCGTCATTAAAAACAGTGAATTTATAACAGCTAAGGGGGAATTTATAGCATCCCTTAGCTGTTATAAATTCACTGTAAACCACGGCTTCTTGGGGATTATTGCTTTTATAAAACGGTTAATCCTTATACGTAATAAAACTAAGCAAATAAAGTGTAATAATATTAAGGAGAAGTTCGCTTTCAGAACAAAAATTTACAGATAATTTACTCACCCTCTTGTCATCCAACATGTTCATGTCTTTCTCTCTTCAGTCGTAAAGAAATTATGTTTTTTGAGGAAAACATTTCAAGATTTCTCTCTATATTAATGGATTTCTATGGTGCCTCCTAGTTTGAACTTCCAAAATACAGTTTAAATGCAGCTTTAAAGACCTTCACAAGCCAAAATCTGTGGCTTTTAAAGACACTCCGTTGTTATTTTGTTTATGTTTTTACACACTCATTGCGTCGAGCTGTTTGTAGCTGAATGTATAAATGCAATATCACACTTGTAGACGTCAGATATGGCTGTATACTGGCACACCGAATCTCATGCCGATATACAGCCATGTCTGATGTCTGCTTGTGTGATATTGCTTATACATATATATATATATATATATATATAGATATATATATACATACATATGCCACCCATTTATTCTGTCTGTCATCCTGCTTTTTGCTCTTGATGGTTGTTAGTTGAAATTTCACTCTGGCATGCATTAACCGGGGCCAGGCTTCCTATGCTCGCGGTTTTCAGAAAGTCGCACAGATGGAGTCTCGCCTCGAGTGGATTTGTCACATTATCTGCAATTAGACATTCTGACCAACATGCCCTGCGGGCTCAGTCCAATGCCCATGATACAGTTTGTTAGCAGTAGTTTTGGGACAAGGACGGTTCTGCACAATATGATGCATGCTTGACAAATTAAAAGTGTGTTGTGCAGTCTGATTTCCATAAAAATGATTCTTCAGATGGCAGGAGACTGTAAAGACACAGAGAACTAAAGCGTTCCAACCTCCCAGTGTGCATCCCTGTGTCTCAAGAGACTAAAAGGTGTAAACACATCACAGCACAACTTCACGTCTGTCATTTCCTAACCTTGAACCACTTAGATGATCTCATATGTGGTTTATAAATACAGTACTGTCTCTTAAAGCATCTCTATTTTGATGCTGCTTTCTGCAAACTCCGCTGGACTTCCAAAGATAGAGAAATCGATGGGGGGAGCGGGGTAAAATGTGGCACTTTTGTCTTGTCCTTTAAGTGCAAAGAAATGAAACATGACTAATACTGCTAAATATAAAGCTGTCATGTCAAGGGGTTAGTTGAATCACTGGGGAATATATAAAAATATGATTAAAAAAAACAGTCACATAACGCACAGTCTTATCAGAAAGTCATTTTACGCATGTCATTTGTCATAAATAAATTAATAAATAAATAAATGATTAGCCCATGAGTTTGCTAGCAGTATCTAATTTGAGATAATAAACACTTTCACATGTATTATTTAAAATTTATTTAATACTGATTTTTATTTAAGTTATTTAATATCTTCAATAATTATTTAACCAACTTTTAGTCAACTAATTTGCAGTAATGCACAGTCTTATTTTAAAGTCATATTTTATGTAATAAATAAATAAATAAAATAAAAGTTTGCCATCGGCATGCTCTGTTATAATTAATATATTTATTTATTATTATATTTATTTAATATATAATTATTTATATATTAAATTATAAATAATAATAAAATCTAATATTAAAAAAATCTAAAAAATAAAAAAGCTAAAAATAATCAATAAAATAATTCAATTATAAAAGTCAGGTTATCCAATTTTAAAATTAATATTATTAAAATATTTTATAAATAATAAAATGTGAGTCAAAAAGTTGAAACCAAATAAAGCAAAAAATAATAAAACAATACAAAATTAATAATATAAATAATAAGACAATATGTATTTATTTATTTTGGAATTAACAATTTAATTAAAAAAGAATCTAATCAAAATAAAAGTCATAATACACAAAACCTAAAGTTTTCACTATTTATTAATTTTTTGTTTTAATTAGTTTTAGTAGGATCTATAATTTAAACTTAAGTAGCAAAAATGCTGTTAGAGAAAGTTTGATTCATTTTATAAATCAGTTCAATTGTATAAATATAATTATTTATACATAGGTCAGGACATCCAATTTAAAAATAAATATTATTAAAATATGTTATGAATAATAAAAAGAGTTGTCAAAAAGTTGAAACCAAATAAAACAAAAATAATACAAAATAATACAAAAATTAATAATAATACAAATAATAAAAATATGTATTTATTAAAAATGATTTAAGTATTATAAATATGAATAAAATTTCAAATAGTTATTAAAAATAGTAAAAAATTCAATTAAAATTTTCAATAAAAATTAAATTAAAATTAAATTAAAATAATTCTATTCAAATTTTATTCACTACTACTACGATTTAATAACTTCAGTAATTCATAACTAATCTTTAGCCAAATAATTTGCACAGTTTGCATGGTTTTGTACACTCATGCATGATATATATTTTTAGAACTGGCTAAATTAGCTTTGACATTTAGTCTCATTCCAACTCGTTTTATCAAGCAATTTCACATTGGCACGATTTATCAAGCATATGACACCGTGGCATATTCCCTTCTCATTTTAATGACCCCTTTCCTCTTGTCAAACAGGAACGATAGAGGCAGCGGCACAATTTCCTGTTGTGAGGGGCTAAAAATACCTCCGACTTGCTGATCTAGATGGATTCAGTCAAAAAAAAAATAACAGCGCAGCTCAAAAGGACAAGGCTAGTAGCCGGTGAGCGTGCGTTTATATGAATAATACTACATGCGTACGTGTGTGTGTGTGTGTGTGTTTGCACGAGGATGTGCATATGAATGCATCTGTCTCTTTTCACAGGTGTGAACATAATGCGAAAGACCCAGGGAGTCGACAGAGAGCCCGTTCTAATGAAAATACTGTTAAAGCCCAGTGCCGAACGGAGTTATAGGAGAGCTGTTTGTTAGAGCACTTCTCCCAGCTTTTCTCATTTGGTGAGCTTCAAATTAGATTCAGTCTGTTACCGCCATCAGTTTTCAGCAGTCCGTCTACCTTCTTTACTCTCTGCATTCTAATTTGATTCTCTTTCATTCGCCATTCATTTTCCTCCCCCTCTCTCTCTTATTCACTCACTCTCTCTTAAACTCCTCGACATCTCTGTCTTAGCAGTCCAATTTCATTCCAATCAGCCTTGTACTGTCCAGAAAAAAATGAGCCAAAAAGAACAATGGAAGGCATTGTTAATCCAAGTAAGCTAGTGATATTGGATACCACATTAAAGCTGAAATACCTGCTTTAGAAACTGAAGTAAACAGATTGCACTTGCTTTTCCTAATGCTGTCGCACTTGGGCTGAAATATTTCCAAATTAAACATTAAAGGAGAAGTCCAATTCCAGAACAATAATTCACAAATAATTTACTCACCCCCTTGTCATCCAAGATGTTCATGGCTTTTTGTCTTCAGTTGGGAAGAAATTATTGTTTTTTGAGGAAAACATTTCAGGATTCTTCTCCATATAACGGACTTCATTGGTGCCCCGATTTTGAACTTCCAAAATACAGTTTAAATGCAGCTTCAAAGGGCTCTAAATGATCCCAGCCGAGGAAGAAGGATCTTATCTAGCGAAACGATCAATCATTTTTTTTTCATAAATTAAATTTTTTATACTTTTTAAGCACAGGCTCTGGGATGCGCGTTCACGACGCTATGTACTATTGAATCACATCGAAAGGTCACGCGGGACGTAGGCAGAACTACAGACCCAGTGTTTACAATGCGAATGCGCAAAGACTAAGAAAGTGCAAGTAAGTTTGTAAACTCTGTTTACAAACAAAAAGGTACAACGTTGTCCTCCTCTCAAGTCGTAGGAGAAAATAAGAAGATCAACTCAGTCGATGAACTTGCATGTGATTCGTAGTAGTGATGGGAAGTTCGGATCCTTTTACCGACTCGATCTTTGAGACTCGTTCAGCAAAATGAACGAATCTTTTTTTGAGTCATTTTCGTTCATTTTAGCAAAATATAATTAAAATGTTACGCGTTACTTCCCTAATACATGTACTGTTTACACAAACGTTGATCACACTACAAACAAGACAAAACTACAATGCTATGAGAAACAGAAAAGATTCATTCATTGTTTACTGGGATCTTTAGTCTTTGATTAGCTCACCTCACTTCTTATTTGACATGTTTTCGGGTTTGAGTTGAGACTCGAAAAACCCGAAGACTTGAAACAAGTGAACTAATTCCAGTAAAGAACCTAATAGGATGTTGCGCAAATGAACGAATCACTTCACGAGACGACTCGTTCTTCCCGAGTCACATTAAAGATTTGTTCAAAATGAAAGAATCGTTCAAGAAAGAGCCATTATTAATTCGTGGCATCGTGGACACGCATCCCAGAGCCTACACAAGCTTTTGTGCTTAAAAAGTATATACATTTTTATTTTTAGAAAAAAATGACTGATCGTTTCGCTAGATAAGACCCTTCTTCCTTGGCTGGGATCGTTTAGAGCCCTTTGAAGCTGCATTTAAACTACATTTTGGAAGTTCAAAATCGGGGCACCAATGAAGTCCATTATATGCAGAAAAATCATTAAATGTTTTCCTCAAAAACCATAATTTCTTCACGAGAAGACGGAAAGACATGAACATCTTGGATGACAAGGGGGTGAGTCAATTATTTGTAAATTGTTGTTCTGGAAGTGGACTTCTCCTTTAATTGCAAGAAGGGAGTAAGACACTAATAAGCCAGTATTGCCCATATCGCTTCATTTACTTGTAAATAAGGGCTGCTTCTTGCTAGGCCTAGATGATATATTGAATATTAATGGTATATTCAGAATGGTTTTGCTTGATATCCAATTTAGTTTCCTAAAGATCATCCCTACTTGCAAATATGTATACTTTCTTGATATACACTATGAAAATGTAATTAAAAAAGTCTTATTGCATTTAAAAAGGAAGAAGTCTGATACAGCACACTGTTAAAGTAATAAAATAATAATTCATAGCTAAGTTATAATAAAAAGTACAATAATCAATTCAAATAATTAAATAATAAATAAAAAGATTTACAATTTAATAAAAGATAATGAAATTAAAAGAATACACAATCCTAAAGTTTTATTCTATTTATTATTTTTTATTTAAAATAGTTTCAATAGCATCTATAATTTAAACTCCAGTAGTCAATTGTATAATTATACAAAAAATGTATATAATTATAATTATAATTTTATATATATATATATATATATATATATATATATATATATATAAAGAGGTCAAAAAAGAGGTTTTTATGAATAATAAAATGTGAGTCAAAAAGTTGAAACCAAATAAAACAAAAATAATAAAATAATACAAAATTAATAATAATATAAATAAAAAAAAAATATTTATTTATTTTTAAGTTTACAATTTAATAAATTTAAAAAATAATCAAAAAAAATAATCAAATCAAAATAAAAGTCATAATACACAATGTAAAGTTTTTTGCCATTTATAATTTCTTTGTTTTTATTAGTTTCAGTAGGATCTCTAATTTAAACTTAAGCAGCAAAAATGGTGTTAGAGAAAGTTTGATTCATTTTATGAATCAGTTCAGTTGTATAAATATAATTATCTTGTAGCCCTTGTAACTCCAAAATACATGATAATACAGTGATAAGTGAGTCAAAAAACTGCAACCAAATAAAATAAAAAAATAAATTAAATGTAAAATAAAAATATAAAAATGATATAAATAATACATATAATTATTTTATGTTTCATGTTTCAAAAATGGCAGTCCATCCAATTTTTCATTCGAGAAAATGATTATATAAAAAATAATAAATACAAATATTTCATGTTTTTCAAGTTTCATTTATTTCTTTATTTGTTTGTGTGTATGTGAATCAGTTTAAAGCATTTGTTTCAGTAAATCAAAACTCCATCACCACTCAAAAATGATTTGAAATTATAGTTCATAAAATACCAAACAGCCTTTTTACAAGTTTGACTCATTTTGAATCAGTGCAAATTCAGATTCAGAATGAACAATTATGATTCCGGTTCTGTCTTAATCAGTGTGTTTTAAACTCTAAAATACACCTTATTCAAAGATCCACTGTATAAACACTTAAACATTCAGAATGTCTAATTTAATAAACACTTTCAAACCTTTTCAGAAGAAGTATTGAAATATTGAATATCCCTATTTCTTGCTAAGCCCTATTATATCTGACTAAGCTAAGATTTTGTGGAAGCGAGCGAGAAAGAGAGTGATTTCAAAGTGTATCAGTGGCTCATTTGCATATAGAGGAGGTTGCACAATCGTGACCAGTGCGAAATGAGTTTGGTCACTGATGAGAAAATAAACTGTGTTTGTTTGCTCCTCTATACTCTAAAATGCACTTTTTGCACAGAGTATGTTTTTAAAAATGAATATAATAAACATGCACTTAACAAATCATTTGAAGGTCATGCTGTGAATAGTTGAACTGAAAATATAATTGAAAAGACATCCAGTAAAGGATAACAATAAGAACAAATTAATCGAACTGTGTTTCTATCCCATTTACAACTTATCTGTGCTGATAGCAGGCAGTTGGGAAATGGGAAAACTCTTATCTTCAACTTCATTAGCTGGGTTATCTAAATTACAGCCCTTATCAGTTTTAATTATTAATTTAAGTTTTAAATGACTTCTGCATCTGTGCTGTTCAAATACAGTGTGGTGAAAGAGTTCTGGTGAAGAATTGTAGAAGATTTCAGTTACTAGACTAAAGCTACTAGGATTTTCATGCCCTACAACTATGAAATGAATATGAGGTTCCCATCTGCTTGTCATCTTATTCTAAGTCATCCGACAGAGCCGAAAAAAGAGGGAAAAGTTCGATTTGAACCTGAAATCCACATGGTGCACTGGCGTTTCATTTACGAGCTCAGCAGCTCCAGACTGCAGTCAGATTTCAGCACCATGGAGAGCTCACAAAGCAAGCGCCACGCAGCTGAGCGCTCCCCTTTCAACTGGGGAATTTCTCTCTCCGTGTACATGTGTTTTTAGGTCTGTTTTTGGAAAGTGGCATGAAATGTAATTTCCTACCTTACGGGATGGGTTCTGTCATATTGTTGTCCTATTTTTCCTCTCCCCAAATTTCAATTAAAGGCCCATTTGAGGACATTGTAAGCCTCTACATCTTTGATTGAATTATTTGTGTTAATTGTGCAGCCTTCCAAACTCTAAAATATATGTTAGTCATCCTGTCTAATTTTGTGGCTTTACATGCATACATAAATAAATAAATAAATAATTGTTTTAAATATATAAAAATATTTTTTTAATTAAAAAATTATAAAAAGTGCAACCAAATAATAATAATAAAAAAAAATCTTAAAAATTAATATATAAATTAATATATGAATACAATTACATTTTATTAATTATATAAACATAAATACAGTTTTTATACACAGCCTTTGTAATTCCACAATGCATATTTTAATAAAAAATGACAGCCCATTCAATTTTTTTGGTCAAATAAAAGTAAAAAGTATACAAGAATTAATGCAATCGTTTTTTATGAAAAAAAAAAACTTGCAACCAAATAAAACGAACAAACAAACAAAAACTGAATAAATGTACTTTATTAACTATATATATATAAAAAAAAAAAAAATACAATTATATATACACAGCCTTTGTAACTCCAAAGCATATTTAGTAGAAAAAATAACAGCCCATCTAATTTTTGGTCAAAAAAAAAACAACAAAAAAAAAACTATATATATATATATATATATATATATATATATATATAAACAAATAAAATTATATAATAACTTTTCAAGAGTCAAGAAAAAATTTAAAAAAATTACTTATGAGTAAAAAAAAATAAATTAAATAAATTAAAAAAAATTAAAATAAATTAAAAATATTTTATAAATTATATAAAATTAATAAATACAATGATTTATAAAAGTAACAGTCCATCCAATTTTTGGATTTTTGGGTAAAAACACACACACACACACACACACACACACACACACACATATATATATATATATATATATATATATAATGTATACTTGTTTTGCTCATAATTGTAAAGACAAAAAATACATATATATAGTGTTTAAAATTATGAGTAAAACAAATTGCAACCAGATAAAACAAACTAAACTAAAATAAACTAAAATATTTTATTAATTATATAAAATTAATAAATACAGCTATTTATACATAGCCCTTCTAACTCCAAAAACCATATCCACTTTTATATATATATAAAAATTAATAAAATTGTTTGTTTATAAGTCAAAAAACTGAAACCAATTAAAACAAACAAAAATAAATAAATAAAAAAGTGAATGTATAAATAAATGCTTCAGTAAATAAAATTATTTTATTAACTATGGGAAAATATTAAATACAATTATTCATACACAGACCTTGTCATTCTAAAATGCATATTTTAGTAAAAAGCGACTAAAAAAAAACAAACAAAAAAACCTACAACCAAATAAAACGAACAAAAATAAATTAATAAAATGTAAACATAAATAAATAGGATGATAGATAGATAGATAGACAGACAGATAGATAGATAGATAGATAGATAGATAGATAGATAAAATTATTTTATTTTTTCATGCTTCAAATATGGCAGTCAACCCAATTTTTCATTCAAGTAAATTATTATATTAAAAGTAATAAATAACATTATTTTATCTACGTTTTTCATGTTTCGCCTATACTTTTGTTATAAATTATATATATGTATGTATGTATAAAATTGTACTGTATTATTATATATACATGCAGCCTTTTAACCCTTAAATAAAACAAACTACACAAAATAAAAATGTTATAATAGATCATAAAATAGATATTTTTTCATCCATTATTTATATATCTATGTAATTCAATATAGATAATGTTAAATCATCAACATAAATAGCAAGTTGTCATTTAGCAGACTTAAGGAGTTGATCTGAATTAAGCTAAACTGAATTTCTTTGTCTTGTATTATAGTATCATAGTCCGTCATTTTAAAACAAATGCGAAATGCTTCCATTCTCTCTTTACTTCTCCATTTTAGTCAGTCCTTCATGCCATTCCACTCAACCCAAGCTGAAAAAAGCTACACGGCGCTATTTTAGCAACACAATGGCTTTTTTCATCCAGCACCACAACCTTTTGGCACATTATCCACGGGGACCCGTGAGGTCATTCAAATAAGACTGCAAAGAACAACAGCCTTTCGAGCGCTATACTACTAACACTTCTTCGGATTTACACCGTTTGGTTTCGCGCATCTGCATATGAATGTACATTTCTAATAAAAACGCATTCACGAGCGCAGACCTTTATTACCACGCTGCAAAACACCTCCGCCACGGTTTAATTAGTCCCATTACCCAGCATTCTCTCTGGCTGAGCATTGATAATACGGCGAATGCAAACGCTGTGTAATTGTATTCGAGGCCCTCGTTCGAAGCGGGCGTTAAAAACGCACACACCCGACTCTCACAAACACTCCACTTGCTAATCTCCTGCCTGAGTTAGCACTTGTTATGTTGAGGGGAGAGTCAAATAGTATGGCCCACTGCCTCACAGACAAATGTGCCACATTAGCATTTGAATATGTATTGTATTCTAATCTCCTTTCACTCAAGCATATTTGAATATAAACCAATTTCCTTCCTGCCCATTTAGATTAGTCACTTTGCATTGCTTCCAAAGGACATGTTTAATATTCGCTATCAGATTTTCATATCTTGTAGGTTCATTGTGTGATATTGATATTTTACGCTATAATACCTTTTTTTGTGACTTTGACGGTGTGGGTTTTATACTTATAGGCCTCTTTTTTTCTTTTTCTCTGATGTGAACCTGTCTTTGAAGCTGTCAGAAACTTTCAAATGATGTTGAGCAAAGTTTCAGTGTGCTATATTTAATCTGGTCTTTGAAGGCAGGTGTTAGCCGGCTTCTTCTTAGCGAGCCTCAAAAGGCCAGATCTGACATGTTTTTGACATTAGGTTTATTACTGAAGTATTATTAGCAGGCCTTGCTGTACAAAACACCTAACCCTGAGTGTTAAACGTGGGCATGTAATTGACAGGTAACAAAATGGCTAAAAAAATCCCACAAAAACTCATTCGAAGATTCTTCTGCTGGTTTGTGTGTGCGAGCGGGATGGCAGTGTTTCCCCTAGGATTCCAGGTTTGGGGACGGGGGGGGGGGGATTACCAACGGTACGGTACATTACTCTCTGCGTAATAACAAAAACATTTATTTCAGTGAAAAAAATAAGTCGAAAAATCTTCAATCTTTTTCTTTCTTTTTTTCAGAAATTCTTGTGTGTTTTAATTTTTCTGATAATTAAATACAGGCATTTAAAATATATATATATATATATTTTTTTTATAGAAATTAAAATTAAACCTTTTTATTTGTTGCCAAACAGAGTTTTTCTGTTATTTCTGTTATTATTATAATTTCTGCATTTAATTGTATAATTAAATTTGTCAGAAATAGGAATATTTAAACACCTACATTATACTGTTCAAAAGTAATACAAGACTAATACATTTCTGCTACATGTTAAACCGTACTTTTATTTTGACAGGTTAGTTTTTGTGTGTATACACTATGGTATGATGGTAATTTTCTCAAATGAAATGGTAAAATTTACATTAAGTGACTCTCACAGCAGTTCTGGGGATTAAGTTCATGTGTTTATGTCATCATATAATGAGACGCAGAGGCCGAAAATAACTGCGAGCGTCACGTGTGCTTTAGTATTTGTGACCCTGGACCCTGGTCTTAAGTCGCTGGGGTATATTTGTAGCAATAGCCAAAAATACATTGTATGGGTCAAAATTATAGATTTTTCTTTTATGCCAAAAATCATTAGGAAATATATATATAAAGTAAAGATCGTGTTTCATGAAGATATTTTGCAAAATTCTTACTGTAAATATATCAAAACTTGATTTTTGATTAGTAATATTTGAATAGGAGCTTCATTTGGAAAATTTAAAGGTGATTTTGTCAGTATTTAGATTTTTTTGTACCCTCAGATTCTATATTTTCAAATAGTTGTATCTCGGCCAAATATTGTCCTATCCTAACAAACCAGACATCAATGGAAAGCTTTATTTCTGTGTTACGGACATTTAAATAATAGAAGTACTGGGATAAAAGTTTATATATTGGGTATAAACACTTTTTGTCTACAGTAGCAAAGAAAACGAAAGTATCTTAAACAACAATTTACAAATAATATACCCACCCCCTTGTCATCCAAGATGTTCATGTCTTTCTGTCTTCAGTCATGAAGAAATTATGGCGTTTGAGGAAAACATTTCAGAATTTTTCTTCATATAATAGACTTCAATTGTGTCCCGATTTTGAACTTCTAAAATGTAGTTTAAATGCAGCTTCAAAGGACTCTAAACGATCCCAGCCGAGGAAGAAGCGTCTTATCTTATCTAGCGAAACGATTTGCCATTTTTTTTTTTCGAAAAATAAAAATTTGTATATTTTTTTAAGCACAAAATTTCACGTAGCACAGGCTCTCGGATGTGCGTCCACGGGTCGTTCTTGAACGATTCGTTCATTTTGAATGAACCTTTAATGTGACTCGTGAAGAATGAGTCGTCTCGTTCATCTCATACGTGACGCTGATTTTGCTAAAATAAACGAAATGACTCAAAAAAAGATTTGTTCATTTTGCTGAACGAGACTCAAAGGTCCGAGTCGGTAAAATGATCCGAACTTCCCATCACTACTACGAATCACGTCTAAGTTCATCGTCTGTGTGCTCCGGCTAAAAAAGGTAGAGTATGTCAAAAAACTCCATCTTATTTTCTCCTACGACTTCAGAATCATCCGACACGTTGTACCTTTTTGTTTGTAAACAGCGTTTGACTTACTTGCACTTTCTTAGTCTTCACTGAGTCTGTAGATCTGCCTACGTTCGGCATGACCTTTCGACATGATTCAATAGTACGTCGTGAACGCACATCCCAGAACCTGTACTACACAAGCTTTTGTGCTTAAAAAGTATACACATTTTTATTTTCCGAAAAAAATGACCGATTGTTTCACTAGATAAGACTCTTCTTCCACGGCTGGGATCGTTTAGAGTCCTTTGAAGCTGCATTTAAACTACATTTTGGAAATTCAAAATCAGAGGCACAATTGAAGTCCATTATATGAAGAAAAATCCTGATATGCTTCCTCAAAAACCATAATTTCTTTACGACTGAAGACAGAAAGACATGAACATCTTGGATGTTGTTTGAATGAATGTATGTTTTTAAAAGACTTAAGCAACGAACAGTTTGTCAGAACCACTAGTAAATTACATTATTTTGTTTAATTTTTGAATCCTTTTTCTCCAGAATCGTGAGAGAATCATGGTCTCCAATTTATTAAAAACTGAGATTCTCAATTTATCCAGAATCGTGAAGCTTGTTGAAATATTACGTTGTTTATTACTGCATATAATTGGAAGTTGGAAAATGGAAGTTAAATTTCATTAGGTTCAAAATGCACTTACATTTTGTTGCATTTTGTCTTTTTCAGTTGAATAAAAGACTATTTTCCCTATATATTTTATCATTGAGGATTTCTTAAGAAAAGTTTAAAAATCTCGTCTCGTCCTTGTAAACCCAGTCTCGTCTCGTCTCGTGGGATAAGTGTCTCGTCACACCCCTAGTTCTGGTGCGACGTGTTTTTATTTCTTTACGAAACTTTCACTGTACTGAACAGTATATGACTGCTGTGAGCTGATATAGTGAGCTGTTCTATCCAACATTAGCTTACATAACCAATTAAACTTAATCTTGACATTTTTTTCGTTGGAACTCGGAACCGGTCGGTTGTTGCTCCAAACATGCGCTTACATTTTGGCTCATGCATGCAGCATCTTTGTGTGGATTAAGTTTAAAAATGCAGTGGTTGCCTCTAATTTAAATGGCTGCAGAGAGTTTGACCTGTAATAGAGAAAATTAACATCTTGTTCATGTACTCATATTTTCATTCTTTCTTGTCCCTTTCTTAAGGCAATAAATAATTATTAAAAATAAATAAATAAATCAGCCCATTTGTTTGTAAAGCATCAGCAATCAGAATCGGCCTAAAAAGAAGTGTGGTAAAGAATTCAGGATCAGGTTTGACTAGTAATGAAGCCATTAATCATCAGGATGTTGCTGGCCGTTCCTCTCAGTTGGCAGTTGTGGTGCTCCTTAATATTCATTGGGTGCTCCTAAATTTTATTTGGTACTTCTAACTTTTTGAATTCGGTAAAAGTAAAAAAGTAAAAAAGTTAATTTCAAGCCCTGTTTATTGACATGAATTTTTCATTTTTTTAACTGCATAACATAGTTGAGTGTTTGAAATAATCTTTTGCGATCAGATATCACAGAATGGGGCAGAAATCGTATTATAAAAGCTATTTCAATTAGCATTGCATTATAAATATACTTAATCCTTATAAAAATACCCAAGATTGCTTGAAGAACACAGACAAACCATGTATTGTAGCAATTGTATGTTTATTGTCAAGTTTTCTCAGTTAATATTTCTCTATCTGCATTTTATTCAGCTACAGCGATAACTGGATTAGAGATTCCTGGAGCGTTGTCAGTACTATTACTTGTTGAGTTTCTGCAGAAGGGGGCCCTCTGGCTTCCAGTGAATTAAACAGTCATTACATTGTACGTGTGTACTCAGTTTTGCTCTATTTTGGTTAAAAATAGGAAAGATAATATTTTTCTCTAAAGAAACAGAATTCTCTGAATTATCGTCACTGATATCATTATTGCAATAAAACCAGAAATTATTGTGATAAATTTCTAAGCCCATATCACCCATCCCTAGTGAGCGGCACTCAAACCTGTATAGAGTGAGCAGTGTAGTCTGAGTCGCAAATGAACTGATTCTTTTTAGTGATTCAGAAATAACTAATGTAATCAGAATTGTAGTACATTAATGAATCATTCAAAAGCTTACTGAATCAGAGCAGTTCTTGAATCAACATCAGATGATCATAACTTCCAGTAATAGAATTTTAATAAAATATATATTACATAAATATTTTATTTTTTATTCATTTATATATAATTATACATAATTAAGTTGGCTTGAGAAAGCCATGCTAGCAGCAGCATACTAAAACATGTTTGCAACATGCTAATCAATGTTAATAATGTTACTAACATTATTAACATAATGTTACTAACATGCTAACAACATGTTACAAACATGCTAGCAATCTGCTAATAATGCTGAAAACATTATTAGCATGTTAATCAAGCTAAAAACATGTTAGCAATGTTAATCATGCTAAAAATGGTAAAAACATGTTAACAAAATTCTAATCATGTTAAAAACATACTAGTTAACATGGTAGCAACATGCTAATCATGCTACAAACATGCTAGTCTTACATGTCTCACAGAAATGCTGTATAATCTAACCAATCTAACCAAAAAACTCCTGAAGAGTTTCCAGCTAAGTGTGCCATATACATCAGATGTTTTGTTTTTTGGGTTTTAATTGTAGTAAAAACCATGGTTAATTTTCGTATTAAGTAAACAACATGTTAACAACATGCTAATCATGTTAGCAGCTTTTAACAACACATTAATCATACTAAAAACATGTTAACAATTTATTAATCATGGTAGGAACATGGTAACATGTTAATCATGTAGCATGTTAACAACATGCTAACAACAAGCTAAACATGTTAACATGCCAATCATGCTAACAACATGCTAATCATATTAAAAACATCCTACGAACATGTTAAACGTTAACATGTGAACAACATATCAATTTGCATTAGGAACACGCTAGCAACATAGTAACAACATGGTAATCATGCTGGAAACATACTAGCAACATGCTGATCATGTTACATCATGGTAATAACATCTTAATCATGTTAAAACATGCTAGCAAAAATGTTATCAGCATGCATCAACATCAGGTTAAACCACAACATCAGCTCAAAAACATGTTTGACAACATGCTAATCACGTTAGCAACTTCTAACGGCATGACAAAATCGTGCTAAAAACATTAGTATGTTAATCATGCTAGAAACATGTTAACAACGTGCTAATTGTATTAAAAACATGCTAGCGACATGCTAATCATGCTAGAAATATGCTAGCAACATGCTAAAAACATGCTAAGGAACATGTTGATCATGTTAACATGCCAGCAAAATGATAATCATGTTAACATGCTAGCTACATGTTAATCATGTTAACATGTTGAAAATGTTGTTAGCAGCATGTTAACAATGTGGTAATTGCATTAAAACATGCTAACAACATGCTAATCATGCTAGAAACATTTTAACATGTTAACATGATTAACATGTTCCCTAGCATGTCTGTAACATGATTAACATGTTTGTAAGCATATTTCTAACATGATTAGCATGTTGCTAGTAACAATTAACATGTTGTCAACAAGTTTCTAGCATGTTCATAATGCAATTAGCACGTTCTTAACATGCTGCTAACATGATTAGCATTTTAACATGTTAACATGATTAACATGTTCCTTAGCATGTCTGTAACATGATTAGCATGTTTGTTAGCATATTTCTAACATGTTTAGCATGTTGCTAGTAACAATTAACATGTTGTTAACAAGTTTGTAGCATGATTAACATGTTGTTACCATGTTTTAAGCATGTTCATAATGCAATTAGCACGTTCTTAACATGCTGCTAACATGATTAGCATTTTAACGTTAACATGATTAACATGTTGCTAACATATTTCTTGCATGATTAGCATGTTGCTAGCATGTTTGTAACACAATTAATGTGTCGTTAACAAGTTTCTAGCGTGATTAACATGTTGTTACCATGTTTCAATCACGTTCCTAATGCAATTAGCATGTTTTTAACATGCTGCTAACATGATTAGCATTTTTAACATGTTAACATGATTAACATATTGTTAGCATGTTAACATGATGAACATGTTCCTTAGCATGTTTTTAACATGATTAGCATGTTGCTAGCATATTTCTAGCATGATAAGCATGTTGCTAGCATGTATTTAACACAATCAGCATGTTGTTAACAAGTTTTTAGCATGATTAACGTTGTTACCATGTTTCAAATGTTTCTAATGCATTTAGCATGTTCTTAACATGTTGCTAACATGATTAGCATTTTTAACGTTGCTAGCATGTTAACATGATTAACATGTTCCTTAGCATGATTTTAACATGATTAGCATGTTGCTAACATGTTTTTAACACAATTAGAGTGTTGTTAACATGTTTCTAGCATGATTAACATGTTGTTACCATGTTTCAAGCATGTTCTTAATGCAATTAACATGTTGAAACATACTAAGGAACATGTTAACAACATGCTAATCATGCTAGAAACTTGTTAACAACATGCTAATCATGCTAAAAACACACTAACAACATGTTAAATCATGTTAGCAATGTGTTAAATCATGCTAGCAACATCTAATCTATCTAAACTTTGAAAAGCTTTAGGCTTTCAGGCTAAGCTTTCTCAAGCCAACTTCAAAGTTTGTTGTCAAATTTTACTCATATTAATGTTTGACTATTATTAATATTCATAATTTGTACCCTGTTTTTAATATGTGCGTTGAATGCATTCAATATCATATTAATAGGATTTTAAATTACAAATGTACAGTATCATGCAAATAAATAAGTTATTATTAATAATAATAATAATAATAATAATATAAACAAATATAATTTCTTTATTATATTTATAATATATAACTATATGTTATATATCTATATCTATATACAGAACTACTCAGATCCTATTAGTTATAAAATGAACAATATTCATATTTAATATAACAACAGGATAATAATTAAATTGCTGTTCATTTTTACATTACAATTTTAAATCAGTTGTGTGTTTTAAAAAGCTATTACCTGTTTTTCAACATTTATGTAAATGTACCAAATCAGTTCCTGCATAATTTGCAGCAACAGCTGAAAGGGAACACCTTCCATTTAATCAAAATACCATTATAACCAATTATATATCCAAATAAATGGAATAAATCAAACCGAACTGGAATTGAAACTAATCGACAGCTTGTTAATCTGAATGGAATCTGGTAATGTGTATTGACACCCACTTGAAGCTGCATAGAAACTCCCTGGACAATGACCCACAATGCCTTTCCATTGTGAAAGCGAGTCTTTCATGAGCAAGTCACGCTCAAAATCTACTAGCATCTCCATTTATCAGCACTGCCCCTGTTTTAAGATGTGAAACGTCTGCTGTGTGCCACATGAAAGCCCTTTGTGACTAACAGGCTTCTATAATTAGAGCTTTGTCAATCAAATATTGAATTTCTGGACTTGTTCTATTAAAGGACAGTATTCAAAGGAAAAAAGAACAGCCTGTCTCATCAGTGTCGTTCTTTATAGCAAAGGACCCGAGCAGGTGGTGACCATTAGTCTCGGGGTTTGATGTTGCTTCTGGGAAGCGTCTACGTCACCGTGTCTTATCAAAGTGAAATACACTGAGAGGCCACGGCGTCAGATGACCGCAGCGGTGCTATTGTGGATCCGTTCACCTCTAACATAATTAGAGGTTAAGAGCTTTTAAAATGGCCCTTGACTCATTTGCTTCACCAGAGCTATCATTAAAGGATTGGAGTTCTGCAGGGAGAGCCTAATAACTCTCTGTTTCTCACTAAGTGTGAAATCGTGAGAGTACAGTCTCAGACTTCACATTCAAAGACTTTAGCACCATTAGCTTACTGGAGCTTCAGGATTCTGGAGGCAAAATGTGATGCTGGTTAAGATGTCGTTTAACATGATGTATAGAACGTGTTTCTAGATCCACATCCTTTGTTTTACCTGAAGCAATGTTTGTGTTAACTAATCACTAATGGGAAAACTGGGATTGAGATTGGATGATCGAAATGTTGCTTCAGGAAAAACAATGTATAGGATAGGATACAACGTCACGAGCATGTCTTGTTTGTGTACATCATGCTGTGCCTGAGATATAGCGGTGCTCCTGTTTCATAAGCGTAAATACATATGGTTAGTAATGTTAAATAAAATAATGCTAAATAAAATAATATAATTATTATTATTATTGGTTATGAATAATAATAATAGTCAAATGCATATAATTAAATATTATAATTAATATCATTATTACGTTAGATATCTACAGTCATGTTAATAAATAATTTTGCATCAAGAAAATAAACCCTATTTTGAGGTATTCTTATATAAAAAAATAAAGCATATTTTTAAGATTATTATTTTAATTATTATATTTACATTATTTTCATGACAGTGAAATAAATTATGTATTTAGAAATGCTAAATAAAAAAAATAATTAAATTAAATAAAAAAATAATTTAATGTAGTTATATTATTATTATTATTGGTTATGAATATTACTGGTTATTCATATTTTTATTACTTTTACTTTTTTCATTAAAATTAAGCCTATTTAAACCTCCAGCCCTCAATCAAGAAAATAAAGCCTATTTTAAAAATATTATTTTATTTTTATTATTTTATGTTATTTTCATGACAGTGAAATACATGACATATTTAAACCCCCATCTCCCGACAGTTAGTAGTGCTTAATTTAATTTAATTTAATTTAATTTAATTTAATTTAATTTAATTTAATTTAATTTAATTATTGGTTATGAATAATAATAATAATAATAATAATAATAATAATAATGATAAGAATAATAAGAATAATTCAAGACTTCTTGTATTTTTATTACTTCTACTTTTTTTAATTAAAATTAAGCCTATTTAAACCTCCAGCCCTCAACAGAAATAAATAAATAAATAAATTAGCATTAAAAAAATAAAGCCTATTTTTTTAATTATTATTTTATTTTATTTTTAATATTTTACATATTTAAACTCCCTTCTCCCAACATTAGTAATGCAATTATAAAAATAAAATAAAATAAAATAAAATAAAAATCATTATTATTATTATTGGTTATGATTATAATAATAATAATAATAATTCTAGACTTAATTATTTTTTACTTAGTACTTTTTTCATTACAATTAAGCCTATTTAAACATCAGCCCTCAACAGAAAGAAAGAAAGAAAGAAAGAAAGAAAGAAAGAAAGAAAGAAAGAAAGAAAGAAAGAAAGAAAGAAAGAAAGAAAGAAAGAAAGTTGTAGTAGTAGTATTGTTATTGCTCTTTATTATGGTTGTGAATAATAATAATAATAATAATAATAATAATAGGTATTATATTTATTAAGTACATAAGATTTGTGAAGCATTGTAAATTAATTACAAATTAATTAATTAATTATTAATTAATTTATAAGTAAATAAATATATTCTGCGTGAAGATAATGAAGCCTACTTAAGACTTGTTTTGTTTTTTATTTATTTTTTAAATTATTTTATGACAGTTTAAACCCCTATCCTCAGCCAGTACTGCAATAAATAATACTACTACTAATAATAATAATATTGTTGTTGTTATATAGAAGTGTATTTAAACATCCATACACCAACTGTGAGCAAATGCAATAAATAATTCAATAAGAAAGCAAACAAAAAGAGAATTTGCTTGTCATGAAAATAATTTCATTATGCAAAAAAAAAAAAAGAAAGAAAAAAGAAAAGAAATAAACCATAATCATCTTTTTGATTTTAATCTAAAAAAAGGCCCCAGCCATTTCTTTGTGAGATTCACCCTCAGCACTTTCCACTGACCTCAAAGCTGAGCTTTGCATTCAGCCCCACAAGTGAGGGAAGTGGCTGCAGTCAGCTGCGAGCAGCAGCCCGTGACAAGTTACGTCCATGATTTGACGAAGCGCGTCTTCAGAATGAATGGTGTCAGGTCATTACAATGACATATTCTGTGGGTGGATTATCCTTTGTTTGTCTGATAGGTGGCGAACAAAACAAACAGATCCTTATACATATTAAACAGTTTTATAATGTTGGTGTCTGGGACAGCGGGGACATCTAATTGCTGCGTTTGTTGTGATGTTGAGGCCTGTGCAAATCTGCTCGGCGCAAAAGGACAGATATCAAAGTGAACATGTGTCCGATGGCATGTGTGAGGGTGATTGTATCGATGTAAACCCCACGCGCTGAATTTCAAAAAGGGATGCGTTGAACCCGACTCCGGTCGCGGCGGGCCGACAGTGAAATGCCTCGGATTGAGAGTGGATACAATGTCAACATTCATTAGACAAGGCCCTAAATGAAATGGAGAGCTAATGGACTAGAAACTAAATGAAACTCTGCTCTGTGTGTGTGGAAAGCAGGACGAATTCATTCGCTTGTCTACGTCGAACTGTTTTTTTTACCTTGGCTAAGCAAACTTTGAATTTAAATATTAAAATAAGATTACAAGTACTGAAATTTTAAAGCTAATGACATCAAAATAGCATATTATAATAGCTCCTCTTTCAATTTCAAGAACGGCGAAGCGGTTTCTTTGAATCTTAATTAATAATAAGCGGAATATCTACAGTGGCTTTGAATGCTGAACACAGAATGCGTCTATAGGAACTGTGTTTTTTGTCTATCTAGTACTTCTGTGGAAGAGTCATTTGCAATAAGCTTTTATAGATGAAATACCAGGAGTAGGGGAAGAATTAAAGCTCATTGGAAGAAAGAAAGTCATAGTTTTCAAACAATTAGCCAGGCAGAGTTGGCATAATGGCTACAACAGTCTGCTGTTGTTAAGAAATAAAAGCTATTTGAATCCGAGAGCTTTCTGACCCTGCATAGACACGTTCAAGGTCCAGCAAGTTAGTAAGGACATCATTAAAATAGTCCATGTGACATCAGTGGTTCAAGCGTAATGTTATGAAGCTACGAGAACATTTTGTGCACAAAGAAAACAAAAATAACGATCTTATTCAACAATTTCTTCTCTTCCAGCACAAATCCTTAAAGTTGAGCCCTGAAGGTATGTCTGTTTATTCAGACAGTAATGCCAACAACACATATGCCTGCACACACACACACACTCATTGATTTTAGATGATGGAGTCTGTAGACCCAGTATTTGTATTCAGAATGCTTTGGTCCAGTTGAATGAGCTCATGTTTTGTAATGATGATCGTAATAAGAGGCTGTGTGTTTTCATAAAGATATCCCACGAGACCCATTACGGACATCAGACAGCTGCCGCCGCCACCTCTGTCCACTGGTTCCAGCATCTGCTACACACACACACATACACACCATTCACTCAGTTACAAAGGCAGACTTCCTGAGGAGCCAATAGGGGCCTCAAGTTTCACTTCTCACCTTTAAAAGGTGAAACAAATCCATTCGGCCACTGGGACGTTGCACTCTTGTGCCAATATCTGTGCCAAGTGAGGTTGATTTACATTTTTTCTTAATAAAGGATTAGTTCACTTCCAAACTAAAAATTACTACAATACACCCCCATGTCATCCAAGATGTTCATGTCTTTCTTTCTTCAGTCAAAAAGAAATTTGAGGAAAACATTTTAGGGTTTGTCTCTATATAGTGGACTTCAATGGGGGTCAATGAGTTGAAGGTCCAAATTGCAGTTTCAATGCAGCTTCAAAGGAATAAGAGTCTTATCTAGCAAAACGATTGATCATTTTCTTTTCTTTTTTTTTTTTTATATTTTAATTTGAATTTTTTACATAGTGTACTAACCTAAAAGAGTACAAAGTAAACGAAACGGTACAACCATAATCCCAACAAAACAAAACAATACAAAAATATAGCTGCAAGCAGCGATGACGGGCCCTCGCCGCCAGCGCAATCGCCATGCCGGTAGCATCAGGAAAATGGTGCCCAGCGGGCACATGCATTGACAGTAATCCTGTGGCAGTTTGGATTGAAGGGTTACAGCAATGAAGGGGTTAAAAGCAAACTGCAGCAACAATTTCGATGAAGCCCGTATTTATAATACTCTAAGGAGTGTTAGTTCACATGTAGTTGTACAATTGCTTATTGTCAATAAACTAGGGGGACCATCAACATAATACATAATATATAATGTAAAATATAAATGTAATATGATATAGTCCGTTATAAATTAAGTAGATTTGATATGTTGTCCATTGTGTGTTATAAAAAATCATAATCTTAAAAGTTATAATCTCAAATACTCAAGTATTTTAATGTATTATAATTGTTGTTATGATTATTCATGAGCTGATATAACATATTATAAGGTTTTTATAATGCATTATGCATTCATTATAATCCCTTATAAATACCATTTTAATGTATTATAAATAGGGGCTTCATAGAAAGTTTTACCCAAAATGCTTTTACATCATTCTGATAGACTGAGAATGAGCTAAAAAAGATTCCTTATCCTATGAGGTCATCTTGTGTTCATCCTTGGTATTATAGTCTTCATGTGCTAGTTTACATGTATGATATTTGAAATGTTTTTGCGGTCTCTGAAAATATGATAAACATATTTCCTAAGAATGACTTGTTTTTCATATGTAAAAAGTTGTGAAGAGTTAGGATAATGCACTTTAAATACACTCTGTCTCTGACAGCCACCCTCCCCCACTGTCAACACTCACACTTACGCACACACTTAACGCACACACACAGAGTTAGAGTGAGAGAGTTAGAGTGAGAGCAGATGTTTAATAGTTTTTTAATTTTCTATTTTTTGTTGATTATTTTATATCGCTGGAACTAAGCATTTATTTCTCAGAATGACTAGTTCTATGTATGACATTTTTGTTAAAGTGTTTGGATGCTGCATTTTAATATTACGGTTATGTTTTTTCTGCTAATTTCAAAAAATCACTATAAATCAACCATTCAAGATATCCCAAATTCGCTCGCAATTTAACATCTTCAGTATGTTGGCATCATGTTTACAAAGTTTGGTGTGAACTACTTATTCCTGCTTGGAGGAGTATGAATTTGTTTATAGCCTGATTTTTCCAAAAATCCACATTCAAATCGAAATAGCAGACTTCCTGTTGGTCGCAGCTAATGGGTGTAAATTAGAAAGTTGTCCGGCTTGATGAGAACAATACACATACCAAATTTGGTGTCTGTAGCTAAAACTAACCCCCCAACTTTTGACAAAAGGTGGCGCTATAGAGCGCCTCCTCCACGCCCATTTATGAGCCTTTGCCAGTGTCTAACTGTTATTAATACTGATGTGTGTGTTGAGTTTCATGAAAATCTAAGCTTATTAAGTGCCCCAAAAACACAGGAAACAAATGTTAAAGTTTGACACGTTGCCA
The DNA here is from genome assembly GCF_022985175.1 of Labeo rohita. Taxonomy (NCBI): domain Eukaryota; kingdom Metazoa; phylum Chordata; class Actinopteri; order Cypriniformes; family Cyprinidae; genus Labeo; species Labeo rohita. The sequence goes on from NC_066893.1 coordinate 17,407,283, forward strand.
TGGCAACAGAATTTAATATATCAACGACCCCTTTACAGATTCTCATCGGCCATGTTTTGACATTATTATGATGAAGTTTGAAGCAAATCGGGTAAACATAACCATGTGATATCAAAGCACTTTTAAAAGAGACACACTTCCTGTTGCCAGTTGGTGGCGCTATAACTTTGACTCCTAATAGTCACATCTATCTAATCGGCATCATACAACAAACAAACCGCTGAAGTTTCATCAGAATCAGACAATGTGTGCAACAGTTATTAGCCATTTCCTGTTTCTCATTTCTCGCCATAATTTCAACGCCTCGCCACGGCCAAACCGTTCGAGATATCAAAAATCCCCTCACAATTTGTCATCCCCAATGTCTTCAGATCAGGTTGACCAGGTTTGGTGGCAATTGGGTAAAAAACCTAGGACTAGTATATCAAATTCCAGAGCATGCGTTTTTGACAAAACCCAGAATAACCAACTTCCTGTTGGGATTAGCTAATGCCGTAGAGAGCGAAAGTTGTTCAGATTGATGAGTTCTATATGTGTACTGAGTTTCATTTGTGTAAGTGCAAGTTTGTGTGATATATGACCCTTCAAATTCCAGGGGTCGCTGTAGAGTCCCCTTGCCACGCCCGTGTACCAGTCTCTGTCCGGCCCTAATGGCCGCAGATTCCAAGGTGTGTGCCAATTTTCAAGAGTTTTTGAGCATATTAAGGGCCTCAAAACCCCCCAAAACCTTGACAAAAAATAATAAGAAGAATAATAATAAAAAATCCTAAGGAAAACAATAGGGCTCTCGCCCTTTCAGGGCTCGGGCCCTAAAAAAGGAAAAAAAAGTAAACAACAACAAATGGGGGATATTTAACAATCAGAGTATAATCATAAGATACAATTCAGTTTTTAAAGTAGATTCATTTGTTACAGTAAGAACAATGGTAATACACTATTCGATTTTTATGAAATCCACAAGGGATTGATCATTTTCTAAAAGAAAATAAAACCTATATACTTTTTAACCACAAATGCTCATCTTGCACTAGCTTGGCCTTGCGCATTGCGTAAAAGTGTTGAAAAGACCACGCGTGACGTAGGCGAAAGTATTTTGCCCATACAATGGGAGTCACAACACTGAACCCCACTGATTTCCATTGTAGTCAATCAATCAATCAATCAATCAATCAATCAGTTTCTTCTACACTCTACAAAAGAATGAAAGACATATAGGTTAGAAATAACATAAGGTAAAAATAAATGACAGAGTTTTATTTTTGGTTGGAACTATTCCTGTAATACGACGTCGTTTTGGTGCCACGTTAAAAAAAAATTACGATAATGAGATTAAAGTAGTAATATTTAGAAAATAAAGTTGCAGTTACTAGAATAAAGTCTAAATATTACGAGAACAAAGTCGAAATACTACGAGAATAAAGTAAATATTTTGAGAATAAAGTCAATTACGAGAATAAAGACAACATATTACAAGAATAAAGACAAAATATTATGAGAATAAAGTTGAAATATTACAAGAATAAAGTCAAAATATTTTAACAATAAAGTAAATTACGAGAATAAAGACAAAATATTTCACGAATAAAGTCAATTACGAGAATAAAGACAAAATATTATGAGAATAAAGTTGAAATATTACAAGAATAAAGTCAAAATATTTTAATATCGCTGTATTTGCCTCAGTTTAAGCGGTATGTGAATCAATCATCTTTTCGATTTCAATGACACATTTGTTTCATTAAATTAGCCTATACTGTTTTTTTCATGCCTTCTGATGTTCCTTTCACTTTTACCTTGCTTTAAACTTGAAATAAAGCGGTGATCACAAATATCACATTCTGTTAACAAATATCATATTCTTGATATTAAGATGTTTCCACAAGTCCTTAATATTGACTCTTCCTTATCCCATTAAGATGATGCGGCCGCTTGGTTGCAACAATATTCAAATCAATTCCGGTGGCCTGGCAACTTCTCCCGGTGCTCTCAATATGGGCCATTTGCATGCACGATACAAAGTGTGCTCTCAAAATATCATAACTTTAATTTCTATCATTTAAATTCTCGTAATATTTTGACCTTACTCTTGTGGTATTTTTACTTTATTGTCGTAGTATTGCGACTTTATTCTCATAATATTTCGACTTTATTCTCGTAGTATTGCAACTTTATACTAGTAATATTTTTTTTTAATCTCATAATTTCGACTTTATTCTTGAAACATTTCAACTCAATTTTCGTAATTTCGACTTTATTCTCAAAATATTTCGACTTTATTCTTGTAATATTTTGACTTTATTCTCATAATATTGCAACTTTATTCTCGCAATATTTCGACTTTATTCTCAAAATATTTCAACTTTATTCTCATAGTATTGCAACTTCATTCTTAATATTTTGACTTTATTCTCGTAATTTTGACTTTATTTTTTAAACATTTTGACTTTATTCTCGTAATTTCGATTTATTTAGACTCGAAATATTTAGACTTTCAAAATATTTTGACTTTATTCTCGTATTTATTGCGACTTTATTCTCATTATATTGCAACTTTATTCTCTTAATATTTTTACTTTATTCTCATAATTTCAAATTTATTCTCGAAATATTTTGACTTTATTCTTGTAATATTGTGACTATTCTTGTAATTTTGACTTTATTCTTGAAATATTTTGACTTTATTCTCATAATTTCGACTTTATTCTTGAAACATTTTGACTATATTCTCGTAATTTTTTTACTTTATTCTCAAAATATTTTGACTTCATTCTTGTAGTATTTCGACTTTATTCTTGTAATATTGCAACTTCATTCCTAATATTTTGACTTTATTCTCGTAATTTTGACTTTATTTTTTAAACATTTTGACTATTCTCGTAATTTCGACTTTCAAAATATTTTGACTTTATTCTCGTATTTATTGCGACTTTATTCTCATAATATTGCAACTTTATTCTCTTAATATTTTTACTTTATTCTCATAATTTCGACTTTATTCTCGAAATATTTTTACTTTATTCTTGTAATATTGTGACTATTCTTGTAATTTTGACTTTATTCTCAAAATATTTCGACTTTATTCTCGTAATATTTTTACTTATTCTCAGAATTTCAACCTTATTCTTGAAATATTTTGACTTTATTCTCGTAATATTGCGACTTTATTCTCGTAATATTTTTACTTTATTCTCATAATTTCGACTTTATTCTTGAAACATTTTGACTATATTCTCGTAATTTTTTTACTTTATTCTCAAAATATTTTGACTTCATTCTTGTAGTATTTCGACTTTATTCTCGTAATATTACAACTTTATTCTTGTAATATTTTTACTTTATTCTTGTAATTTCTACTTAATTCTCAAAATATTAAGACTTTAATCTTAGATTTTTTTAACATGGCAATAAAACACCGCCATACTTTAATAATTAGATTTCTAGTGCAATTTATCTTAAAAATGCATCAATGTATCATTTAATCGCATTTAATCGAGATTTATTTCACATATTGTTAATTTTCTTTCTTAAAATTGCTTACTCATAATTAAATTCCATAGTGAAATATATATGAAATAAATCCGTATAAAAAGTTATATTTTGCCATTTTTTACTAGACTGCTTCTATAAAATGGCTTACTCACTGTCTATTACTTATAAATAAATGCACTTCACTATAAAAGTTTTCTTCACAAAGAAACTGTTAAAACTGACCTAAAACGAAGAAACACAGCAAGGATTCAGTCATCATTTAAAAGGACCTTAAAAATAATGCTGACAGGGTTTATTTTACATTTTAACTCAATTTTCTTTCCTACTACTGCTTACTCAAAGTCTGTTCCTTAATGAAATATATCTGTTATCATGTAAATTCACCTTAAAACTGATGCCAACAAGTTACATTTTGCCATTTTATGTCAATTTCCCAGATTGCTTCGCTTACTCATGGTCTATTACTTATAATGAAATGCATTTTAAAAAGACATTAGGTTTTTCGGTCCGCAAGAGTAATGTAACCACAAAGTGCCAGACCCGCAGTTGCCAAACACGTTAGCCGATAGCTTCGTGTGCGCCAAACACCGGCAGAAATAGGAGGGAATGTTCTTCCACGTTCACCTAATCACGAGAAACCAAAATGACCCAAGCCTGGCTTCACCGATCTGTCGTTTTTTTCCTTCCGAGGGCTCAAGATTAAGCCGAACAAATGGAGAGATTGTGCAAAAGAAACCCCATCTCCTTTCAAGCCAACTTTATTACATTGTGTTGTCATCCGATACCATGATTAGGACAATGACTCTCAGTGTGAGACAGCGTATGGCTATACGAGACAGAAACGAATATCCTTCGTTTCCCACAAAAGCGGCCTTAAATGTTAGCAGACATCCAAACGCAGCAAGGGACATTTCTGTTTGCCTTTCTTTCCTGATTATTCAGAATAGATGGACCCCAACAATATGCCTGGCGTACAATGATCATCTCTAGTGCCCATTTAGCAAAGGAAAGAAAGAGCAGCTTGTTGATTAAAAAGCTTTTTACTTCAGACATGTCTTCCATTAATTCCATTCAAACGCTCACGTCAAATCGCCTTGTCTGGAGGCTAATCACTATGAATGATCTGCAAACTCAAGCAGCCCAAAGAGAAGCTATTCATAACCGTTAGCGGCCTCAATAATAAAGCCTTCTAATGCTTTAATGGCTTTAGCTGTTGTGTAGCGGGATTCATTTTCCCTTTTAAAAGCAATTACGTTCACGTACTCAAACAAAGGTGCGCAGTCTCTCTCAGAGCTGTTTACTGCGACACCGAGCACAATAAACCTTCTTTTGGGTGGCGTTTGCTCATTTAAAAACAGCAGATTGATTCATACGTAGGACTTTATAGCTTCCGCGAGCTCTCTGACGGATGCTAGCTCGGCTGTAGCACTGTATAATATGTTAAAACTCCGCTAAGCTAGCTCTCGCCCGAGCCTGGAAAGTTTCGCCAGTTGGCGCCGTGATTTTTAACGAGCGCAGCCCCTCATTACTGTCAAGAACTAAAGAACGGTCTTCTCTGACCTACAGGCGCTAATTTCGCAAACAGTGCATTTTTCAACAGTCAGGACCTCGTTCCTTTATCTTTTCTGTGGCACGCAGCAGATTTGAATCCGCGCTGAAGCCGCCCCTAATTAAAGGATGCGGGTAAGGAACTCGTCTCCTTGAAAACTTGCTTCCTCCCGCCAGCCAAATCAGCAAAGACGTTCGGCTGATAGCTTAAGTAGCATGTTGCGGCGGTAGCTAAAAGTCACGAAACTAAGTTGCAGACGGCACGTACTGTACGGCACCTCTAGACTCTATTTGTCTTTGGTTTCTGTTACTGTCATCACCTCGCTCCTCCAGACATCTCAAGGGGAAGCGGGCAGGTGCAGAGGGTCATTCGTGGCAGTAATGCGTTCTCATCCTTTCTGACAGAGAAAAAGAGCTTTTCTGAGAAAGATCTAAAGCGCTCCTCTGACCACCGGCTGAAAGCATTTCAGACTGAGGGAAAAAGAATTTATGTTACGGAAATATTATTGGAAATAAAAACGAAATTCATCATTTCTATCCTCGTGTCAGTCCAAAGCTGCAGGATTTTAGTATTTTTACTGTACAGTGCAAAAGGAGATGATTAGATGGATGGAAAAGAGCAGCTTGAACATCCATCCAATCATCTCCTTTTGCACTCCTTTTACAAGTTTTAAAAATGACAAACAAACATAGTGGTAATGTAAATGTAGCATAAAATGTAGAATTAAAGTGGTTCATATCATTATAATACACTAAATCTTTTCATTTACTGACTATTTCATATCGAACTCAAAAGAAGTTTAGCAAATGATGACAAAATATTAATGGTTGGTATTATTATATAATTTTTAAAATACCAACAATAGTAATACATATTAAAAATCTTACTGTTCAAAAACTACATATATATGTAGTCAAAAGTTTTTAATGTTTTTTAAAGAAGTCTTTTCTGCTCACCAAGCCTGCATTTATTTGATCCAAAATACAGCAAATCAGTAATTTTGTGAAATATTTTTACTATTTAAAATAACTGTTTTCTATATTCAATATATTTTAAAATGTAATTTATTCCTGTGATCAAAGCTACATTTTCAGCATCATTGCTTCAGAGTCTTCAAAGTCACATGATCCTTCAGAAATCATTCTAATATGCTGATTTTCTTTTCAAGAAACATTTATTATTTTTATCAATATTTAAAACAGTTGAGTACATTTTTTCAGGAAGAAAGATTCAAAGATTTTTGCATTTATCTGAAATAAAAAGCTTTTGTAACATTATACACTATACCATTCAAAAGCTTGGAGTCAGTACAGTTTTTTATTTTATTTTATTTTATTTTATTTCGGGAAAGAACTTATAGTAATTAATACTTTTATTTAGCGAGGATGCTTTAAATTGACTAAAAGTGATTATAAAGATATTTATAGTTACAAAAGATTTATTTTTTAGATAAATGCTGGTCTTCTGAACGTTCTATTCATCAAAGAAACCTGAAAAAATTCTGCTCAGGTGTTAATAATAATAATAATAATATAATAATAATAAATGTTTTTGAGCAGCAAATCAGTATGTCAGAATGATTTCTGAAGGATCATGTGACTGGAGTAATGAAGCTGAAAATTCAGTTTTGAAATCACAGAAATAAATTACATTTTAAAATATTTTAAAATAGAAAAAATATTTTAAAATTGTAGTGTTTTTGCTGTACTTTGGATCAAATAAATTCAGCCTTGGTGAGCAGAAGAGACTTCTTCAAAAAACATTAAAAATCTTACTGTTCAAAAACTTTTGACTGGTAGTGTATATAATTATTGTTATTTATTTCACATACATCTTTAAGTGAATACTAATAATAATAACAAAATAATAGTAATGATAATAAAATATTTTTAAAGTTAAAATTATTTTATTGTATTGTATTCATAGTTTTATATTTCTTTTCAGATCTTACACCTCTAACTCTTTAACAGAAAAATAAGATAAACAATGAAAGATGTTGAAAATGTGAACTACAAAAAAAGTTTCCCAGATATTTGACATATGTTTGTATTTTTCACAGTATAAACTGGTCTTTCTAAATAAAATAAATGTATAGCTTTCTTGATATTTTTGGAAGGTGGTTCAAAGCAAAGGAATCCTTGGCATGAAAAAGCTTGAAAAAATCTGAGTTAACAAACTCCAGGAGGCATCGCGCATTTATTTATTTATTTTTCTTGTATTTCATTGATTTCTTTGTTGTGTTTTTATTTTGATGAAGGGCTTCGAGACTGTTTATTCTCTGTGACATGAATGATTCAGACTGACCTAGCATGTTTGAGCCAAATAACAAGGCCGGCGCTTACAGACTGCAGAACGCGTGAGAGTGGCAAATTATCTAAACGTCTGAATCCTGCTAGCAGGCCACCCGACTCGTCTCCGGCGCGTTCATTTCGGTTCATGCCTGATGACATTTCTCGACAAGCGTTCTCGTTCGAGGTAGATGGAGGATGAGTCACTGGAAGCGTTTTTAAGCTCATAAATGCACTCTGCTCATCATCTGCAACTGATGCAGTCATAATTACAGAGCTCTCGCCGCGCAGCCGCCAGATATCATTCAGCATCACCTCCGTCCTCAGATGTCTGACTAACAGTCGGGCCAATGGAAAGAGATGGCGCACAGGCACAGTTATGAATCCCTGTTCACAGATGGTCACAGCCTTCAAACACTTTGTGCAACATCAATCTTGTGGACGTGACATTTGGCCCCCTCTCGGCGCCTTACACAAAGGTTGCTTTTGAAAGATTACTTCGGAGAGCGATTTCCAGGAGAACAGAACAACCTGATGTATTTCGGTCCTGGAAAAACCTCAAAAAGATTAAAAGCAGACTGCACCTGCACCTGCTATTGACATATTTTTGTACAGCGTGATAAATGGATATCCTAGTTTTTCAGTTATTAACTGCATTAAACAGTTTCTGTGCTGCTGAGCAGAGATCTGCTAGCTGGTCATTAGTGGTGCTTGCTAAAGCAAAGCATTGCTATTACTTTTGCTCATACTTAGGGGATTTGAACAAATCTCTAACTCTAAGCATTAAACTTTGTTGCATAAATTTTCCTGAATGCCTAAAATCAAGCAGTTTGTTCAGGCGATGTGCTATTGCGTTCGATCTTTATGCCTGGTGGACCATAAAACGGATGAAAACATCCATAGACTTACACTGAAGAAGAGATCTGAGCCAAATCTACAGACCAGAATATTTCGAGAGATTTATGGATACGTTTCTCTTTCTCTTTCTCCCTCTCTTTATCTCTCTGTACACTCACGCACCAGTATTGTATTAAAATTGGATTACAGTAGTCAACATTTGAAGTGGATCAAAAAAGTTCATCAAAGTTGTCCTAAGACAAGAATGGGTATTGTTTTGGTTGTTTTGGACAACTTTGATGAAAGGTTTTTTTTATCCGCTTCAAATGTGGACTACTGTATACGCATACACGTTCGTTTATATTTCAGAAATGTGTTTTAATAACACTATTAAAGTAAAATAAAAAAATACCCAGCAGGCTAATGTCAATGTTAAATTGTCGTCTAATATTGACGTCAGCTGATATTGATATTATGTTGTTTTTTAGTCTTATATTTCATATTGTTGACTGTTGACAAATAGGATGCAGGGCAACAAATCCATAAATGCAGTTATGCCCTAAAATTCAAGATATTGGTGCAAAAAATGCCCCTGTATGTGTTTTGTCTCATATTTATATATATCACATATCACAGCAATAGCAATATGACACGAGTGCTGATTTTGTCCCGATCTATCACAAGTTTAAATGTGATTTTATACAACAGTTCAGTAAATAATATGATATTGTGTTATATTTTAAACACTGTATTGTGTTTTTCTCAATTTAGCAGAGAATATATTTCCTTTGAAGTCATAGCAGAATTGTTGTACATTTCTGAGCAACACAGCAGTGTTTAGGTTCTGAATGAATCCGCGTTTTGAACGAATCATGAATCATGTGAATCAGTGATTTATAAAGAGAGCCATTTACTTTCATTCATTCCTGAATGAATCAGCTGTTTGAATGAATCGAATGAGTGAATGACTCATAAAGACTGTAATTTACCACCACCTGCTGGCAGATTTAGTTTCTTATTTAATTTATTTCATTTTTTATGAAAATAACCGATCGCTTCGCTAGATATATATATTTATATGTGAATCTTTGTTTTGGAAGTGGACTTCTCCTTTAAAGCATCATGGCAGAGCGTTAAAGTCGACTAGTCGGTGCAATCCCTATTATAAATCATATTAAATTGTATTATATAAACATATATATATATATATATATATATAAATACACATTTTTAACACTATTATATGTGTTTATATTATCAGAAATATGTATCTAAAAACATTTTGGTCACTTGCACATTTTTAAAATTAAAATGCTGTCAAAAATAAAAGTAATTGTATTTTAAAATGATTACAAAAAATATAAATAGCAATTTTATAGCAATTCATGCACACACACACTGGTATTGTATTAAAATTGAATTCTATAAATACATACACATTTGTTTATATATCAGATATGTGTTTTGTTAATATTGAAGTAAAATGAAAAAATAAACTAAATTTGTTTGTATATATATATATATATATATATATATATGGATAGATAGATACACACACACATACATATATATTTTAAATATATATATATATATATATTTTAAAAAAACAATATTTTGTGTGTATATGTCTACATCTTATTAAATTGTATTGTGTGTGTGTTTATATAATACAATTTAATATGATTTGTAGTGAAATGTGTATGTATATATATTAGGGCTGTCAAACGATTAATCGCAATTAATCTCATACAAAATAAAAGTTTGCCTAATATATGTGTGTGTACTGTGTGTAATTATTATGTATATATTAATACAAACACATTCATGTATATATTTAAGAAACATTTACAAGTATATGTATTAATTGTAATATTTATGTAATTTATATTATATATAAATACAAATATTTTGTACATAACATATTTATCCTAAATATATACATTAATTTGTGTGTATTTATATATACATAATAATTACACACAGCACACACACATTTATTAGGCAAACTCAAACTTTTATATTGTATGCGATTAATTGCGATTAATCATTTAACAGCCCTAATATATATATTTCACTACAAATTTCACTTGAACATTTTTTAAATTTAAGGGATATCAATAAAAAAGGTAATTGTATTTTAAAATAATTAAAATATATATATATATAGAAATATCAACCGTATAGCAGTGCACACACACTCTCACATATATTGAGAGAAATGTATAGAGAAATATTTGTTTACAAATTATAATTATAAATGCATTTAGGTCTCTCACATTTTTAGAACGCAACTAATTTTGAAAATAAAATTAAAACATTTTTATTTATCAATTTACTTCTAGTCTTTTAAAGGTAAATTCAGCAAGACAAGACTGCTTTGCTGTCTTCTCGCACCATGCCAGCTCTGTTAGACATCCAATAAATCACCCGTGCGTTAACTGGCATGGACACTCGTTCCTGGCAAGACATGAATTAAACCTAATACAGCATGGATCAGCACCACCTGTTCTCTCAGAACAACAAGCCTTAGACCCAAAACTTATCGGTTTTCATTTGAAGAACAACACTTTACATAAAAACGCTCTTAAACCACTATAAAAGGGCTCTTGGGGACTGACTTGGTTCGAGATGAATGATACCTTTTACTAATAATGTCCGTATCAAATCTATTCTGTTTCTAATTAAGTCACATCTACAGATTTAACATAGTGACCCTTGTTATATCTACTAAACCCATTTATGCTTAAATTTGGAGATTAAATATTTCAAATCCTGTACAGCGGGTAAAGAGATAAAACAACCATCAAATATCACTCAGCTATTGTAATATCTGGTATAGTAATAAAATGACACTGTCTTAATCCTGTGAAATGCAAGATTAAGAGACATCCACAGCAGGAAACTATTTCTAATGAAGTCTACTTTTAGATACAGCATTACTAAAAGAAATGAGAAGGTCATTGAAAAAGCAGGAACTTGTTAATCATTTATAATGTCTGAGATGCGTAAAAAAGCGAATGCGTTTCCTAAAGGCAGATTTCCTCAAATAATATGCTTTTTACAACGCTTGAATTTTACAAGGATGTACTTTTTATTAAAATTTCCTCTATTGGTAGCAAGGGACAGCTCAAGGGTCAGCTCTGTTGACGCGTTTTTTAAAAGCAGTCCGTTTTATTTGTCCTTGGCTGATTTGAGGCAATAAAAAGGGATCGTTCTAAGAGATATTTCTCTGATATCACTACATACACCAGGAGTTTTGAAGGCTTATTGCAGAGCAGGTTCCTGCTTGTCAGCGACTTTGCCTCTGCTTTGTCAGTGATTGAATTTAGAGCCTTTAACACCCAGAATTTTATCAGGCCATTCATAACAAACGTCTGGAATGTCCCCAAGTTCAATCTAGACTTACCATTATTGATCAAAACACATGGCACATCTGAAATTGGATTGGTCGTCTCAGAAAATATATAAAAAATAAGAGCAAACCTCTGTTTAATACACTCAGTTTTCAAGCATATAAGGTGTAACCAATCTTAAATCCAGATCTCAGTTTTGATAGATTAAAGAAAGAATTTTGTTTACGAATGCTACTGAATATTAAAGCATAACAATTTTACTCAAGAAATCCATACTGTCATTGTAGTTTAATAGAAAAATAAAGTGGGAGGCTGGTTTAAAATGTGAACTTAAAGCGCCCTCTAGAGGCCAGTGAATTATTTATTAATTCTAACATTATTTGTTTAATTACAGTATACATATGGAACATTTTTTAAATATGTATTGTAATAATTATAATTGATAGTATTATATATTTAATGAATTAATAATATATATTATAATAGTAATAAAAACATCTTAAAATAATACAAATATATATATATATATATATATATATATCATATATATAATTTTTTATAATTTAAAAAAAAAAAAGATTTTTTCAAAAGTCAAAAACATTTAACATCAGGAACCAAGAATTTTTATGAGAATTGCTTCAACTTTCATTTTCAGAGACACTAGAATGGAGATTTTAAAGTGGTTGGCCACTAGGTGGCCTCAGTATTATATTATAAATATAAATTTCCAAAGAGCCACCAAATGTCTGAAATAATAAACAATGTTATATTATAAATACATACTATATTTTTAAAAAATGCAACTCAATATATATTGCAACATGTAACAAAAAGTAGAGACTTTTTTTTTCGTCAGAACTCGTTTCTCACAAAAACTAAATAAGCAGATCTAAAAAGTTTATACTGGCAAATTCTCCCTGACATATTTACTTCCTATAGGCTAAATAGCTAGCAAAAGCGAAGGCTGTTGTCTCAGTTATAAGAATGCAAAGAAGCAAAGAATGGACTTGACATGGACATGTTTCTTTCATTCTAGGAAAAACATTGTCAGGGCTCTACGCTTACTTTTATTTTTAGGAGCACTTCTAACTCAAAAAATTTAAGAGCACAGTCAAAAATTTCAGGAGCACCTTCAAATCAGTAATCAAAATATCTGGTCAAAAATTAGTCTTCCATTACAAGGATTACAAGGTGATATTTGATTCCTTAAAGTGATTTAAAGGGGAATTTTGTTTTTGCCTTTGTAATGGCATTTTTCTAACTTTATTAAAAGTATGCTGTCTTTTATGGCAAATTAAAAATATATATATATACATATATATATATATATATATATATATATATATAAAAGCTCAAAAGTGGCTATAGGTGTATTTTCAGATGTTTAATGAGGCACAGAAGTGCAATTAAATTCATAAATTCATGCTGAGATTAATGTTCTAATATAAAAATTGAATACGTCAAATGTTTTAAATAACTGAAAAGATACTTTAAAAATGAAATTAAAACTTCAAAGTCATTGATTAAATTACTTAATCATTCATTCATTTGATTCATTCAAATGGCTGATTCATTCAGGAATAAAGCAACCCTGCGTCCCAATTAGGGGTGGAAGAAAGAATCGATTCTCCGATGCATCGCGATTCTCTCTTCAACGATTCTGAATATTTCAGAATCGATTTTGAGCTTGTTTTTTTCCCCACGTGTGGCACGTGTGCGCGCTAGAAAAATGTAGATCAAGAATCGTTTTGGAATCGGATCGTGACTCCCAGAATCGAAATCGTATCGGATCGTTAAGTGCCCGAAGATTCCCACCCCTAGTCCCAATGTGCATACTATGCAGGCCATGTGAATCTCAGCTGTGACTTTGTTTCAAACCATTTTCGTCGATGAAATAGAGCAAAATCAGGCAATGCTGTTCTAGTCAGACAATGTAAGTCACTTAATATTAACTTCTTGTTTATTTAACTGTTGTATTAAATCAATATCACATTTAAAAACCTCCTCAATAATCATTAAAATCTGTCACTCATGATAGTTCATCGCAATCTCACAAAGTTTCATTATAATCAACAAAGCTCCTTATACTGCACAATCAATCTCTTATTTACACTCTCTCTACACTTTATGAAAGGATTGGTGAAATATGCCTGTGATACATTACTCAACACTACTCATTACATTACTCGCACGCAGTAGTCGCAAATGCAACCGAAATGGTTGAACTATAGAGCCCAGATAATAGCAGTATGTATTGCACTTGGCTGATAAAAAAAGTAGCAAAATCTTGTGAATCTTCATAAAGTATCTAACTTTTTCTTATAATAAATAAAATAGTGACAATATCAATCTAAACCTGAAGCTGGAATGCTAAATTCTTCAATTAAAGTAAATGAGTGGCAGCAGGTCAATGAAGAAAATAAAAAAATTCAAACTAACAGGTTTAGCTGGTTTAGCTGTTTAAGGAATTAAAAAAAAAAATTTAGGAAGACAACAATAATTTTAAAAACAGGTTCTTTATTGGTTCCAGGAATGCAAAAACAGTTCTTTGTAGTAGAAAAACATTCTTTAGATTGTTAAAATGTTCTTCACACTAAGAAAAAGGTTTCTTTTAAAGGGATACTCCACCCATAATTGAAAATTCAGTTATCATTTACATATATTTTCAAGACAGTTTCGGTTCCACAGAAAAAAAGGCGTAAAAGTTTGGATCAAAATGAGGTGGAATAATTGATGACAAAAATATTTTGTCACTTTTGGTTGGACTATCCCTTTCAGAACTGTTCAACAAAAGGTGATTTTTTTAGAGCAAATGACAAAATAATCAGCAGAAACCATGTAAGCAATAAAAAAGTGGATTTCCTTGTGACCTTTTTAGAATTCAACAACAGCAAAAAATCTTTTGCACATTAATTGAGCCAAACATTTGTCTTTGAACACTAAATACAAATCTATAGTATAGACACTGAATCAATGAAAAAAATAAAAAATACTAAATAATAATTATATTCTTCTGCATTTTTACATATATATAGAGAGAGAGAGGGGTAGGTAGATTATACAATCTGTTACTGATTTCAGATTACATGACAAAAATTGTAGTTAGTAACTTAATCCATTACATTACACATATTAGGTTATATAATCAGGTTACTTTTAAATTGCTTGTTTATCACATTGACTTAAAAAGGATAATCTTGTACCATATTGACAAAAAATACAAAGTATTTGCATTTTAATGTGTTTGAAAGACAAAAACCTTCTAAAGACATAGAAATACATGGTTAACCTACAGAGTGATCATTTAAATCCAAATTAATGCGTTTATCAGTGTAGCTGATGCAATATTGACATTTTTGTAAATCCAGTGGTCCGATGCTGTAAATGTCCACAAAACTGCAAGTCTTTGAGTGTGTATAAACAGCAGGCTGTTTTCGAAAGGAACATTTAAAAGATGAAAAATAGCTATTAGAGAAAATTAGTAAATTATGATTAATTCATTGCTATTGTGTAAATAATATGTAATCATGGAATCCATAAAAAAGTAACTGGAGTCTGATTATGAGTATTTTACAATGTAATTTAAGTAATCTGATTATGTAATCCAGAATATAAATGTAGAAAAATAGCTGTGCATGCACATTATTACCTTTGGTACAAAAAATGTATGAAGGTTTTGTCCTCGATGAGCGAGAGCGCTATTTTTTCAGCATCTCAGGGGAGTTAACGGCTTTGTAACCAAGCTTGTCGAAAATGTGCTGACAGACAGTTTGTGTGTAATTAACCATTTCATAAGACAAACTCAACCTCCAGCTCTCTGCATTGGCTGCCGAGTCCCTCAACATGCCGTACCTATGCTTTGCTGACGCTTTATTTCCTCTCGTGTTGTTGTATATCCAGTCCACCACATTTTTTTCTATAGAAAGACCAAGAAATTTATAAAGCTCCCTGGTTTTTGGGAGTGGATTCCTGGCCACGTCCTCATATCTCACCAGCATGTACCGTCCACGAAGCCACGGCAGTTGGCTTAAGCCTGTGGACACAGATTTCATAAAGTCACATTATCTCGAGTTTGGTCAAATGTTCTTTGGGGGGTTTACGACCCGTGCCTCTCCAGATCCGCCATAGGCGGTATGTGTCCTGAAAGGTTTCAGTCCTAGAAGATAATATCCCACGTGGGTCCCTCACTACCTGGATAATTTTCAGGTTAAGCAGAGGGTCCTTAATCAGTGCCTTGAGATCATTGACCTCTGGAGTACGCACTGTTTTAATCGCCACATGGTGTTTCTTCTGACATGATTCGATAGCGAGGGTCAAGTTAAGAGAGGCACACTTTCGAACACAATCCCTCTCTTCTATATTGCCATCACTAGGGCTGAAAGCATCACAGACCGGCATACAGCAGAGGGCTTTGCTGGCTCCTTGTCGAAACAGTTTTTCCGTGGTATGGTTTGCCGGCTGCGGCTTGATGTAACTCTCTAAGAAATACAAGTCGCAGTTGTACAAGCTTCTAAGAAGGTCACGACTGGCTCCCAGCACCAACTGCGCTTAACAGCATATCTGCTGGGAGAAAGGTGAGGGATTAAGGTCGTTTGGACTTGATAGAGCGGTTCAAAGAGATAGATCACATCTGAGTGCTGGTTGAATAGCTGTCCAACAAAAGAGGAGCCGCTCCGTTGGGTCGCCAAGATGAGAATGTTTGTCTTCCTGGAGGTATTGTAATTAACATACGGGTGCTCATCACACATCCAATTGAAGGACTTCACGTCCTGTCCCAAACCACAGTTCAAAAGGTTAGAAACTGGACATTTCTGAACAAATAATTCTTTGAAAATCTTCATTGCTGTGTAATGAATTGATATGGACACCAGTGCAAATAGAATCATCTTCCTTCCAGCATGGCTGGGTAATTTCATTTAGATGATGCAGTCCGAAGTAGTCCTGTTGACAAAGACCAGCTGGAAAAAAAAAACAAGCACCAAACAGTTTTAGTTTAGATACAGGTGTGAATGATCTAGTTAAACTTTAGGACTCGATGACAGACCTACTCTGTGTTAAACTCCTGCAACTGAAATGCTTCCTTTGAGTTTTTGTACAAATCTTAAGATTTCAGTGTCTGGAATGAAGACAGCCTACAAAAATGAATTCTTTAGCCCTAGGTCCTGCAGTGTGAAATGTGGTTTGACTGGAAGTGACATCGCAGCGACCTACAGTCAATGAAAGAGCACAACACGTCAAGAGAAGGTTGAGTGGAGGGAGTCAAAATAGATCTTCAACAGAACATCATCAAGCAATTATTCTCTCCTTCATGTTCTTCTTGTTTATTTTTTATTTTTTCACTGCAAATCATTGTACAGACAACTTGGACTGCAAGCTTTTTGAGGGCTAATGTTTTTGACAGAAAATCTCAAGCGAGAACACCTGTCTCTACTGTGATCTTACATTATTTCCAATATCAGTTCTGGTGTGTTTGGTTGTGAAAAATAGATTGTAGACAATGCAGATTTGTTGATTCTTCCTATTGTAAAGTTGTGTAATGTGTGATCTCCTGATCCTGATCCTTCCAGTCCTCAGACACCATCTAGGCATGAGGATAGCCTGTCCTCGCCTTCAGCCTCCGAGTCCCAGGCTCCATCTCAGCCTGTCGACCCTTCGGCTCTGCCTTGGCTCCTTGCTCCCTCATCTCCACTCTGGCCCGTTATCCCATTGTCTTCACCAGGCTTCCTCATCTCTCCATCCCTCTGGCTCTGTCTGACTCCTCCTGCCCTCTTGCTCCACTTTTGTCATACATCGCTCCAGCTCTGCTGTGATCTTCCGGGTCCCCAACTCCACCTAGGTCACATAAGCAGTCAGCTCTACTTCAGCCCTCCATTGTCAACCCTAACACTCTGATCCGCCATCTAGGCATGAGGATCCCCTGTCTCCACCTTCAGCCTCCAAGCTTCATCTTAACCCTCTGACCCTTCAGCTCTGCCTTGGTTCCTTGCTCCCTCGTATCCACCGTGGCCCGTCATCCCATTGTCTCCACCAGGCTCCCTCATCCCTCCGGCTCTGCCTTGGTCAGTTGTCCACCTGCCTCCTCCATGGGATTTCACTTCTGTGGATTTGCCTCATCTCTCCATCCCTCTGGCTTTGTCAGACTCTTCCTTCCTTCTGGCTCCGCTTTTGTCGTGCATCGCTCCAGCTCTGCCGCCGTCCTCTGGGTCCCCATCTCCAAGTCACATGAGCAGTCAGTGCCACCTTGGCCCTCCGGACCTCCATCATCGACCCTAACACATTCTGATCCACCTCGGGCCTTCCAGTCCCCAGCTCCATCTCAGTCCTCTGACCCTTGCTTTGGCTCCCTGCTCCCTCGTCTCTACCATGGCCCGTCATCCTATTATCTCCACCAGGCTCCCTCATCCCTCCAGCTATGCCTTGGTCAGTTGTCAACCTGCCTTCTCCATGGAATTCCACTCCTGTGGTTTTACCTCATCCCTCCATCTCTCTGGCTTCGCCTTCATCATCCGTCACTCCAGCTCTGCCGCTGTCTTCCATTCCCCAGCTCCATCTAGGCGTGAGGATCCCCTGTCTCCGCCTTCAGCCTCAAAGTCCCAGGCTTCATCGCAGCCCTCCAACCCTCTGGCTCCCCATTTGTCATCTGTTGCTCCAGCTCCTTCGCAGTCTTCCGGGTCCCTGTCTCCGACTCAGCTCAGCTGTCACATGAGCCATTAGCTCCACCTCACCCCTCCTGACCTCGGTTATCACCCCTAGCACTCTGATCCACCTTGGGCCTTCCAGTCCCTAGCTCCATCTAGGCATGAGCATCCCCTGTCTCCTCCTCCAGCCTTGGCTCCTTGCTCCCTCATCTCAACCATGGCTTTTGGCTCTGTTAGTCATCAACTCCACTCATCTAGCTTCATCTCGACCCTCCATCCCTCTGGCTCTGTCAGGCTCTGCCTTTGTGCTCCATTGCTCCAGCTCCACCACGATCCTTCTGGGTCCCCGTCTCTGCCTCAGTCACGTGAGCCATCAACTCAGCCTCAGCCTTCCGGTATCACCCTGGATTTCTGTCTGCTCGCCTCCACCTGGGTCTCCACCTCCAGCAGCTCCATCTCCATCGTTCGTCCCCATGGTGTCGTCAAAGCCTTTCCACCATGGTTTTTCCCTGTGTTTTGCCTGCCCCTTGTCCACCTCCAGAGCCCCCTCCCTCCTCAGATGTGCTTTTACGGGATGAGGAGCTGCTTTCCTGGAAGGGGTGCTGATGTCAGGGTTATATTCTGTTTTGATTTAGTTTTCACAGTGTTTCTGCTTGCCTATGTTGCCACAGTACCTTGTGATCTGCTATGTCATTTTAAGGCAATACTTGTGCAGATATTCTATTTGAACACAAAAACAAAATACTGATTTTTCATTACCAATATATATATTTAAAATAAGTGCAAATTATTGTCTTGCTGCTGTTTAGAGTTGGTGAATGAACTTTAAGTCAGCTGGAAAGCTCAAGTTCTTTAAATCCATTACAGCATGTTATGTCTATTAAAAAACAAATGTGTGAGGAGCCCTAACTGACTGTGTCACATTAGGCTAATAACATTATGTCATTATCAAGCAGAAAAGAAAAGAAAAGAAACATGATTTTCCTCCCAACAGTCACAGTACGTATTGCTTTCTTAGATGTCTTTTAAACCCCCTGTACTGAAATGAATGTTTTCCATCCATTTACTAAGGGCTACTGATTACACATATTACTGCCATCCTTTTCTTCTCTCCTCCTCTTTATTTTTATCCAAATGCTGGCATAATGTACATTTAAGAGGTCATGTAAACACTTAAAAAGCATTCCTACAAAATCTAAGAACTGTGCATTGTTACTGCCATCTAGAGGCAATTTGTAAAACCATTCGGTTTATTTTTCCTTTGACAGATTTGGTTTAATTAAAGGGATATCCTAAGAGATTTTTCACACTGATATACAGTCCTGTCAGCAGACTGAAAAGACAGCAAACATTTGCATTAACCAATTATTAGTATAATAATAAATATACTGCCCTAGACTGACACTAAACAAACTAAGTGAAACTAAGCAAACACATGGTGGCCTGCCAAATAGAAATGCAAATAAAATCTGTGTGCGTGTACAGTAAATAAAGGACAGGAAGTGACATTTTCATTTCCGCTATTAAATCTGACATACATCTAATATAAAGTCCTTATATAAAATCAGCAAATGAACAGCTGCCCAAAATATTCTAATAGTATTCATACACAAAATAAAGATATGTCATATATTATTAAAAAAATATTAACTATATTAACTATTATAAATAAAAATAAATATTATAAATAATATACTATTTATAATAACTCATATGATGATTGTGGTTATTATATTATTTATTACATTATATATAAATAACATACACATTTTATTTATATGGATTTACATTAATTGGGGCTAAATATTGTAATACACATAAATTAATATATGAATTATTATACAATAACATGATTAGTACTACTACTACTACTACTAATAATAATAATAATAGTAATGTATTATATTATAGTGTAGATTACATTGTTACACTATTGATGTACAATCATGTTGATGTACATACATTATATATAAACAATGTACATGATAAATAAATATATTAATTGCTAATAAATAACTGATTTCTATTTTAATATATTTTGAAATGTAATTTATTCCTGTGATTTCAAAGCTGAATTTTTAGTATCATTACTCCAGTCACATGATATTTCAGAAATCATTTAAATATTCTGAAAAAAAACAAACAAAAAAAAACATTTGTTATTATTATTATGTTAACAAAGGTTGGTAGAATTTTTTTTCAGGTTTCTTTGATGAATAGAAAGCATCCTTACTAAATAAAAGTATTAATTTCTATAATTTCTTTCCCTCCCCAAAAAAATAAAATAAAATACAATTTTATATAATATTATAAAAGCTTTTAATTTCAGATAAATGCTGGATCTTATAAATCTTTGGATCTTTCAATTCATCAAAGAATTACTCAACTGTTTAAATACTGATACAAATAATAATAATAATAATAAAAATTTTCTTGAACAGCAAATAAGCATATTAGAAGGATTTCTGAAGGATCATGTGACAATGAAGACTGTAGTAATGATGCTGAAAATTTAGCTTTGATCACAGTAAAATATATTTAAATATTTCATATTTAATATTTAATTCAAAAAGAAGTAAAAAAAATATTTTGTTTTGCCATACTTTGGATCAAATAAATGCAGGCTTAGTGAGCAGAAGAGACTTACTTAAAAAAAAAAAAAAAAAAAACATTAAAATCGTACTCTTTAAAAGCGTTTGACTGTTAGTGTACATTACACATATATGAATTATCATACAATATTATTATGATTAGTACTACTAACACCGCCACCAACAACAATAACATATTATATTACAGTATATATTACATTTTCACTATTGATGTACACTAATATACATTATAAATAAATATATGAATTATACAAAAACAACAATGTATTATATTACAGTAATAATGTATTATACCACGCTACAATAGCCTTAAAAGTTCACTGACCATAATCTGAACCTTGTTTTATTTGTGCACAGCCATGAAGAACTACCACGAGGGGGCGCAAAACACCACTTAATTGCAAACACGTTAATACAAGTGCGTTTCTTCAGTTTGTGCTTATAAAACATGTAACCGACTCAACAGGTATCCACAACTAGGACACCTGTGTATATGATACATATATTTTCCATTTCCGTCATGTCCTGTCGTGTTATGCTCAGTGTATATATATAAAAATCACTGGCCGTTTTTACCTCTGAGCACTTAACCGCGTGCCTTACGTGTTTCACCAGTTGCATGAACTGATGTCATAATTTGACGATTATTTCCCACGAACATGTCGAACAACACACCAGAGAAACGTGACGGGGCTGGATTTCCACCGAGGGGCCGAACCAATAGCGGCTCGTAAACCCGAGTCACTCATTCTGGTAATCCGTACACGTGTCATTGCTCTGCCCAATGGAAGAGACGAGAGGCGGAAAAATCAGCGCGTCTACTGTGACTGCTCCTCATCTCAAACTTCACAGCGAGGCATAATGGGCTCCTAGACGGCTGAAATCAGGGATTGTTTACGCTTCTGGACTACCATCGACTTCACTCAACCTTTAGGATGGAATAAAGTGCAGCTATGGTGGTGAATTCTGTGCATTGGTTTCGCAAAGGGCTGCGGCTTCATGATAATCCGGCTTTGCAGGAAACTCTCAATGGCGCGGATACTGTACGGTGTGTTTATATTTTGGACCCGTGGTTTGCAGGCTCGGCCAACGTGGGAGTTAACAGATGGAGGTTCGTGCCTTTTGTTTGAGTGTTTAGTTTTTAGTTAAAAACAGACATATGTTGGAAAGTTCAGCGTAATTGTGAACGCTAGATATGGTGGCGCGTAACTACGCAGCTCCTTTGCACAGCCGCTGTTATGTTTTGGCCCTGACATGCGCGGACTCAGTGTTGCATGGTGTTTTCTAGTGCTCTGCTATGTCATTTTAAGGCAATACTTCTGCGCATATCTTATTTAAGCACAAAAAGGAAGTACTGACTTTTTATTACCCATATATATTATGAAAAGCGTAAATTATTGACTCGCGTAAAGGGGCCCAACTGCTGTTTAGAGCAGGTGAACGAACTTTACAAGTCAGCTGGACGCTTAAGTCCAACTGCTCTAAATCCAATGGAGTATGTTAGTTCTGTTTTTAAAAAAAATCCGTGGTGAATTAATTAATCTTTAATTGCTTGAAATGTATATAATTGTGCTGGTGCCGTGACCGCGTTCTGACCATTAAGCTATATGGAAGCTAACAGGCTAGTCGTTTTGCTCACGCCCACTTGGTTTTATATAACAGCTAAAATTACCAATTTCATTACTGCGTCATTGAAAGTGTCTGTCGGTGAGGTCAAACGCACGCAGTTTGGAGAACAAAATTCTAAAAACGTGCGTGAAACAGATTCCAAATTCGATAGCGCGAGTCACGTGACAGAACGGTCCCGTTTTCACGTGTGCTGCCTTAACCACGCACGCTGTGAAATGAATTGTGTGAATGAATGAATAACCAAGCAATAAAAGAAGTATTTTTAATGTGTATCGGAGCATTGTCGTGAAATCTGCCAAAACGCGGTCAGGCTTTTGAATTATTTTATTGAAGATAGTTTGAGTTTGTAAACATCCATTTCTGCTTGTGCAATTATAAAACAAACTTATATGAGGTAATAATATAAACGCGGTGCATGCTGAATCCGACAATAAGAGTTTTATAAAATATATGTTTAAAACATTCTCGTTGGGGGTTTTGATTCATTCCAGTGACTCAAATCTTTTGAATCAATTGGTCAATGAGTCTGTCAGTTGGTGGCAACGACCAGTGTTTTATAAACGAGTCAATTGAATCATTCTCTCAAAAGATGAGATCAAAATACATTTTATTCACCGCTACCTATTTTAAATTGTATGTTAGAATTTTATTAAATGCAGGATGAATAGTATATGTGTGGCTTTCCCTGGAAATCCTATTTCAGTTTGGCCAACCACAAACATATTTTGTTCCTCAGACAGTTTTTTGCACTCTTCTCCTTGATTTGTTATAACTTTTGTCAGTCTGTAGTACTCCAAATTTTGTTCTTGGTCCGACCGATTAGTACAGCCCAAAACATGGCATTAATTGACCATTTTCAGTAGCGATATTCAGCAAAATATGCGAGTTTTGTTCGGTTTTGTGGCATTGTTTACGTTCAGTGCCGCCAATATAGCCGACTGATGAAAACACTCTATAACAACCGATGAAGATTTGAGTAATCAGTGCAATGTGCTATTAAATTACGCAACTTGTAGTAAATAAATTTCACATTTTCTCTCTGGCAGATTTTTACTGGAATCTTTAGAGGATTTGGACACAAGTTTGAGGAAACTGAATTCAAGGCTTTTTGTGGTGCGAGGACAACCAACAGATGTTTTCCCAAGACTCTTCAAGGTCTGTATTCATCTCAAGATATTTGTCTTTTGTCTTTTAGTCTCACTTTGGCTTTTAAAATCTAAACAGTTGCGTCTCATAATTTAAAACATGGCAAGTTTCCACTGGTTTCTGAGGAAATTCTGGTGCACAAGTTTTTTATGTCCAAGTGCGTACAATGGTTAGTGGATCTGGCGTAGCATATTTTAAGATAAGCATGTTTTTAATATATCTACAGTGATGTTAGTGGGGTTATCACTAGTTGGTTCATCTCTAAGTGATGACTTGTTAAAGTTTTTTTTCTGCAAAACTATTAAGAAATTGCAAATTTTTTTTTTTTTTTTTTTTTTTTGGTAGCCAGTTTAGCAGCCGGTTTAAACAGATAATACATTTGAACATTGATTTAAAACATATTACAAAGTATCAACCTCTGGCTAATTAGTTTAGCAAACATTAGGTCTGGTTTGGTTGCTATGGACCCATAATATACACAGTGCGGTGTAGTCTGCTGGAAAGAGCACAGAGGAAGCAGTGGGTGTTGTGATCACTGGTCCTCCACTGCATCAGTGTAAGAATTATCCTTAAGGTAGTACATTCATCAAAATAATGTTCGTTTTCCAGTGTTGCCCATTCATGCAGGACATGATTAAAGAATGCAATGTGACAAGGATGGTGTTATTGTTCTATAAAGATAAGACTAATAAAATCAAAGTGGTATGGTCTCCATGGAGGATGATGAGTTATTTCTCATGTGTTTGAGGTTGTCAACGAGTTGCATCATTTTCATTGCATCATACAGTCTGTGTTTTTTTTTTATATTACAAGTACACAGGCACTCACAATTGTGGGACCAACAAATTTTGTTAATTATCTTGAAATAAGTCTCTTATTTTCTCCAAGGCTGCAGTTATTGATCATAAACACAGTAATGCAGTAATATTGTGTAGGGCTGGGTTTTGACACACATTTCACGATTCGATTACCAACTCGATTCGATATCAACTAAAGCTGTAAAATATATATGAGAATCTTCAAACATGAATTAAACATTAAAGAACAATAAAAATAATGAATGTTATATGGTACATATATTTAGCAAAATGCTCCCTTTCTAGAGTTCATTTTTCTAGCTGACTAACGAGTTTATGCTCAGCGAATATGTTTTTTTTTTCTCTGAGGACAATGTGACATTACGAGACATTGTGTACAAGCTGTTATATTGACGTTTTTTCGTGGTTAAAACACAGATTGAGCGATTACATTAGACAGGATACGTATTTTCATTAAGTTGTACGCTTTCTTTTAACATACCTTCGGATGTATATTTATCTTTGTTTCATGCTGAAACTGATATTAAAGCGGAGGAGACGATCAGTTCAGATGCCGCTTCTCTTCTATTACACATTGTTTAAATGCGTAATAAAATGGACAGAATTTAAAATCTGAGACTTCGTTCATATCAAAAATAACAAAGCACAGAGCTTATTGCGATTTATTGGATGGGAGATGCGGTACAATGCTAACATTAACTAAAAAAGGCTAGACTAATCGATTCTTGTGATTTAGGAATTGATATTGTTTTGTAAAAACGACAATCGATTAAAACCAAGAAATGTAGATTTTTTTTTTTTTTTTTTTGACCCAGCCCTAAAATATCAGTTAGTGAAATATTAGAAATATATTATTCAGAAATCATTCTAATATTCTCATTTGGAGATTGAGAAACATTGATAATAGTATACTACTATCATTGTTGTAAATAGTTGTTGCTTAGTATTTTTGGGAAAACAGTTTTTACAAATGAGCGTAAGTAGAAGAAAAATCACTATAAAACTTAATGACTCTTCCATGAGTTAAGATTTAATTCATTTCCATGACATTTTCTATGAAATTGGATTTCAGCACCAAACTGCTTTGATTATTTTGGTTGAAACTGAGTTGAAGCATAACATTTTCAGAGTAAAATTTTGTGAGATGCCTTGTGTTACTGAATGGAAAAAAATAAAATAAATAAATCGATTAAAAAACATTTTCATATTAGAACAAAAGTTTGGGGTCAATTATTATTTTATTTAATTTTATTCAGCAAGATGCATTAAATTGATCAATGTGACAGTTAAAGACAAAATATTTCTATGTGAAAATAAATGCTGTTCTTTCAAAGTTTCTATTGCCCCAAAGAATCCTGAAACAAAATTTAACTGGCTCAAAACTGCTCACTCTGAAAACTGTGCAATCTCTATACATTTATTTTTCAAATCCTAGCCTTTTTTTCTTATTCTGTAATTATGAGCAACTGTAAAAGTAATGGAAATTCATTGCTGGAAAGGTGTGGGAACCCGGAGTAATATAAGTGTTTATTAACTAAGCTTGCTAAGGCAGTCATCTCTTTACTATTGTGCATCCTTGGGTTAGGGATTTGAATAGTTCTCTAAACCCAAAGTAATAAACCTCAATGCATCCCTCAGCTCTTAAATTTCTCATTTAGATGCTAAAGTAATTTTGTATTCAGCTAAACATCTGAGTCCTGATTGATTTACACCAGCATTATAGAGTAGTTTGTTACGAAAGATCTCATTTGCATGCAGTCGGAGCAGTATTCTCTCTCTCATGCACAGCAGTGCAACAGTCAAGTGGCTTGCTTAAACCCCTTGACTGGTTAATAGCGCTGTTTATGTAAAGGGGGTGAGGGTACCAGCACATCAACTCTTCAAAGTGCACTTGTATAACCAAGAAGTCACAGAATTAGCTACAGTACACTTCTTCTGAACAGCTGAGCAGCATGGCATCTGTTTGTGATGATTACCTGAGCGATATGTGAAAGGATATTAAAAATGGTTTTCCTTTTCAGGACTTTTTTTTTTTTTTTTTTAAAGTAATATAACACAGTTACTATATCACCAGATGTACTTGCTGTCAAAAGAAGCAGATTGTCAGTGATGTTAACTCCCAAGAATTTCAACATCAGTTTTATATAACAACTTTTTTTGTTTTTTTGTTTGTTTTTTAAAAATACAGTGATTTTTTTGTGCGACTAGAAATAATGGGTCAAGATACGACACCTTGATGTGGTTCTAGTTACTTTTAAAATTTGAATCATTCTTTAACATAAATCGAATCTGTCTTTTTCAGGAGTGGAATGTCACACGTCTCACGTTTGAATACGACTCTGAGCCTTATGGCAAAGAAAGAGATGCAGCCATCATTAAAATGGCTCAGGAATACGGTGTGGAAACCATGGTACGAAACACTCACACGCTCTACAATCCAGACAGGTGGGTACTTAACTGCACTCGCACCCATTCCTCACAGAAAACTGATGCGCACACACTCACAGACGCAATAAAATATAGGTGAAATTTATTTGTCTATAAATGTCTGTATTAAATTCACTCAAGTATTTTAGTATTTGACAGGTAGTGTATTAACATTTTTTATTGAGCTTGTTTTACTAGTGACGACTATTTATAAGTACTTTAAGAGGTTTTATTATGATTGTTCACTACTGTTTAAAAGTTTAGGGTCAGAGTGATTTTAAATATAGTTAAAGGAAATCTCTTATGCTCACCAAGTACTGTAAAATGTTAATATTGTGATATTACAAATTAAACTATTTTCTTACATATTTTAAAATATATTTTGATGCAAAGCTGAATTTTCAGCATCATTACTTGGGTCTTCAGTGTCACATGATCCTTCAGAAATCAGTTTAATATGCTGATTTGCTGCTCAGGAAATGTTAATGTTAGCCACATGTTTATTAATAAACCATATAAATCATAATATTATTTATATGATATGAAAAAAGCTCAATAATGAGTTTTTAATTGTCTACATAGCCTAACAAGCGCTCAAGTGCATGCTAAAAAAAAAGCTTTCCACAGCACACCGGCAGATACAATAATTATGAATGTGTCTGGGAAAAACTGCAAGGAGACTGCATTAGCGTTTAAATAATTTATTGATAAACTAGCATTTTCTTCGTTTTCGGCTTAAGAGATGAGGACACTGAGTTGTCATCTCTGCACTCTATATATATTTTTTTCTTGTCAGCAAGGCAGGTATACACAGAGTTTCGAAGTTTCGCACTGAAGTTCACAGAGACCGAGACGGCAGAAAGCGCATCCTTTTTGCTTTACTTATTTTACAAAAGCGCAAGTTTTGTTGTTAAAGTGAGTGCACAGATATAAACATAGTCTTTACAGATTCAAAAGATGTATTTCTTTTATCTCTATGGCCAAAAATGACGGAGTATTTTAAGAGCAAGTAATTGAAATAGAAATCTTTGGTAACATTATATATGTTGGTAACACTGCAATAAGGTGTCGTTTAGTTAACAAATTAACTAATGTTAATAACTTTAACAAACAATGCGTTTATTTCAGTGTTTATTAATCTTTGTTAACGTTAGTTGTAAAAATACAGTTGATCATTGTTAATTCATGTTAGTTCACAGTGCATGAACTAATGTTAACAAACAACTTTTGATTTTAATAATGCATTAGTAAATCCTGAAATTAACTAAGATTAATAAATGCTGTAGAAGTATTGTTCATTCTTAATGTTAACTCTTGAAACCTTATTGTAAAGTGTTACCTATGTCTTTACTATCACTTTTGATCAGCTGCTTAAAAAATATTTTTTTTTCTTCTTCCAAGGAAAAAAAAAAACTCGTTGACCTTATGATTTTGAGCAGTAGTTTACATGAGTCAGAACAGTCAACATAGACGTAGTGAGTGCTTTGATGTCCATGTCAGACATGCAGTCATTTTACAGTTTGGTGTATAGGTTTTCAAAAATAAAACATTTATCGCATTCTGAGTTTAGATAAATGAAAACATATTCCCCTCACAGACTTGATAAGCATGAGAGTACAGTATTATAATTCCAATATTGCATTATTTACATATTCAGATTTTCAGAAATGTGGCCGTCACAAGTGCAGCTAAATGAGTGCTCTCATCGAACAGCATTGAGAGACACTTTATCATATGACGCACTGCTCCAAACTCACTTGGGTCTCAATCCCCGTCATAGGGAATCTGTTTTAGATTCGTTTGAGTTCAGTGTGGCCATGGGTTTGACACGGCGCCTACGTTTCACATTTGCATGTCATTTTAGTCCGTTAATGACCAGCCGTTATATAAGAGTTATTGGAGAAACCAATCTAAAATTCATTACCACTTTCTGATTGGGCAGTTATTTGATATTACATAATTTCAGAAATTCATCTTTTGTTCATTACTCATGCACCTTTCACCCATCAGACTAGGTAGGCAATGTTCTATATTGGCTCTTTTTTCTGCATTATTGTTTTTACTAAAATCTGCATGAATCTCATTTAACCTATTAATGTGAGTAGAGAATGTGTCAATCATTGGTTTGATTTACAGCCATAATTGTGAGGTTTTTTTTAATAAGAGTTTAATAATTCAATAGTTTAATAATTTATCAATTTCATAGCTTTAATGGAGTTACATAGTAGTTTAATGGATAATACATAGTAGTATTATTTCCAGCTGTTATTTAGCTGGAAATGTATAGTTGGTAATGCATATGTGTGCAAATATATAGTATTATTTATTATTTAAAAAAAAAACACCTATTATATTTACAGTTGTATAATTATCAGCTATTATTTTATATAATTATAAAATAATTAAAAATGTATATATTTTATAAAACGGGTGTAATTTATAAATACTATATATATATATATATATATATATATATATATATATATATATAATACATATATATTATGTATGTATATGTATGTTTTTCAGCTGTTACAAGTTGTATTTATTTATCATAAATATATTTATGTATGTATTTACTAACATAAAGTTCAAATAAAAAATTGTATTAGGGACAGTGAAAATGTTGTCAGTAGGACAGGTACAAATCTGAACTTCTGAGCCAACTACTAGAACACGTCATGGGGCAGCGTTCCCTAATCATTGACCAGATTCCTCAGTAAACTTTGCCAGCACTTTTAGCATAATGTGACATAACACTGAACTATGTGCTACCGTGATCATGGCCTGCACTTGTTTTTATGTGCAACTCACATTCTGTATCTCATGCCTTTCTTGAGAGCATTACCAAACAGGAGAGAATGACTCTCCCCTTTTCAGATCATTGTGCAGATACCACTACTCCTGACGTGTAATGTAAAACAAGTGGCCTTTTGCGTAGGTTACATAAATGGGATGGATGTTGGTAATACGCCCAGACTCTACGTCTCATTCAGAGGGGAAGAGAATGAGCCAGCATGCATAAGCGTGTGTGAATGCATGTGCGGGTGTGCATATGACGTCTGTCGCTCTCCTGGAAGATATGAGACTCGCTGCTGCCATCTGTGGGTGGAAAGTGGCCCTGGCGGTCACACTGCAAAACATGTGCTGTGAGAGGGAGGGTGAAATAGCTCAGCATGCAAGTCACCACTGCAAACATGTGCGAGCTGAGCGCCGGGCTTTTCCTAACAAGCACGCGGGTGCCCCCTGATTCCACACCGTGCCGAGAAAACCGGCCAATGGTAGGGGCTCCACCCCTGACGGATATAGACAGTTGTATAAGATCAGGACTATAAATAAGGGACAGGCTGTTAATGTGTTAAGGCTGTTGTTTCTCTCTTAGAGGAGCCAATGAGACTATTAGCTCCACTCTTAGAGTCGGACAGGCATATGCGCTTGCATTTGGAGAATGTGGGGAAGTGTGTTACCTTCGGACACGCTGCCATGCAAACTTTCCTAGTTGATCAAATATGACTTTAATGACCTTGTTTCCTGAAGAATAAAACTGGGCTTTTGCCAAGCCGGGTATTTGAAACAGATCAGTATAATAGAATGTTCTAGAACTGGTGTGTCCTACAGTATAATCAAGCAAGGTTGTATTAATATCAATAAGGGCAACAAGTGGTTCAGATTTGTACTTGTCCCATCACATCATTTTATATTTTATTTTAAATAATATAATTAAATAATGTTTATTTAATTTATACTACCGTTAAGCAGTTCGGGTTTTTGTAGGAATGTTTTTCAAACAAGTGTTTTATACTCTACAAGGCTGCATTTATTTAATTTAACAAATAAAATACAGTAAAACTGCAGTGTTGTGAAATATTACAATTTGAAATGACTGTTTTCTATTTGAATATATTTTAAAATGTAATTTATTCCTGAAATGGCAAAGCTGAATTTTTGATCTTCATTGTTGTTAGATGCCTCATGCAATCATTCCCATATGGTGATTTGGTGCTTGAGAAACATCTATTTTTTTTTTTCTTTTTTCTTTCTTTCAGGATTTGATGAATAGAATGTTTAAAAGAACAGCATTTGTAAGATTAAATGTGTCTTTACTCAATAAATGTACTCCTTTCAAAAAAAAAAAAATCCTACTCAAAAACTTACCAGCCCATATATTCTTAGAGTAGTGTAATGTGCAACATTTGTTCATGGATGTTTAAATTAATTTATTACACTTGCCAGTAGATGCAAGTTAAATAATCGAGGGTCCCAGAATCAAGCCTTGAGGGACAACTCAAAAAAGTAATAAATGTACTTCTACTAGGACATTTGACTAAACTTATTTTTCTGATGATCTTAATGGTCCTTTTGATCTAAAGGTTGATGCTTAAAAGTAGTTGTGGAGATAAATATACGGTGTCTAAATTTGAATTTATTTGCAAAACTAATTAAAATCGATAAGTTGTTCCAGATGCAAAAGCATACATGGGAACTTCAGTGCTTATAAAGAAGTATGACAGGTAAAATGTGGCAGTAATGATATAGTATGAGAATTAATTATCAGTGTGCCCTGTGGAATATGTATGTATGGTTATAAAAGACATACTGTAGAACTGCCACAGCATAGTAAAAATAATTTTTGTGATAATTTTCACAACCTCTTGCACTTATCCAGCTGAGGAGATGCTCTAGTCCACCCCTCTCATTTTGTGATAGAATGTTTAAAAGAACAGCATTTGTAATATTAAATGTTCTTACCCAAAAAAATGTACTCCTGTACTCCTGTACTACCAAAAAAAAAAAAAAGTTACTGGCCATATATATTCTTAAAGTAGTGTAATCATTGATGTTTAAATCAAATAATTCCACTTGCTAATAGATGAATTTAAGTTGAATAACAGATGGGCCCAGAATCGAGCCTTGGGGGACACCACAAAAAAGTGATAAATCTACTCTACTAGCACATTTGACTAAACTTATTTTTCTTATGATTTTAAGGGGCCTTTTGATCTAAAGGTTGATGTTGAAATGCTTGAAAGTAGTTGTGTAGATAAATATACGGTGCCTAAATTTGAATGTCCTTGCAAAAGTAATTAAAATCGATATGTTGGTCCAGATAGTGATGCAAATGAAATATGCATGTCTAGTTATAAAAGACAGACTGTAGAACTGCCACAGCATGGTAAAAAGAATACTTTGTGATAATTTTCACAGTCCTTGCACTTGTCCAGCTCAAGAGATGCTAGTCCACCCCTTTCGCTCTTAATAGAATGTTTAAAAGAACAACATTTGTAATATTAACTGAGTACTTATTCAATAAATGTACTCCTTTCCTAAAAAAAAAAAAATAAACTTACTGGCCCCAATATATTCTTACAGTAGTGTAATGTCCAACGTATGTTCATGGATGTTTAAATCAAATAATTACATTTGCCAATAGATAGATTTAAGTTGAATAATAGAGGGGCCCAGAATCGAGCCTTGGGGGACACCACAAAAAAGTGATAAATATAGTCTACTAGCAACTTCACTCAACTTATTTTTCTTATAAAAAAGGTCATTTTTGAAATGCTTGAAAGTAGTTGTGGACATAAATATACATATGTCTATATGTCTAAATTTGAATTTATTTTCAAAACTAATTAAAATCAATAAGTTGGTCCAGATAGCGCTTATAAAAGACAGAACAGTTTATTCTTACAATAGTGTAATGTACAACATACGTTCATGCCCTTGAAGAAAATGCATTTATTTTTTGTAAATGTTGTTGTTGTTGTTTGATCCACAAAGGTAAAACATGTGACCCAGGTCCACAAAACCAACCATAAGGGTTTCATTTATTCAACTGAAAGTTGTCCAAGTTTTTAGCAATGCATATTACTAATCAAAAATTAAGTTTTGATATAATTACGGTAGAAAATTTACAAAATATCTTCATGGAACATGATCTTTACTTAATATCCTAATGATTTTTGGCATAAAAGAAAAATCAATAATTTTGACCCATACAGTGTATTTTTGGCTATTGCTACAAATATACCAGTGCTACTTATGACTGCTTTTTTTTGGTACAGAGTCATATATTGGGTCTCTGACAGCCCTATTAGTTCTCTCAAACTTGTACTGAAAATGAGCTCAGTTATGCCTTTGAATTTTTTTTATTTTTTTTTTTATCTACACTCTTTAAACAATCAGTCAACAAGATAAAATCCAAACTGGTTCAAAACGAAGACATTTCTCTTTTTGAGTTCTATTAATATTCAACTTTGGAGCGAAAATAGCTGCTTTTAAGGTAGTGAAATCTAAGACATGTTTTTGCTTTTCCCTCAGGATCATAGAAATGAACAACCACAGCCCCCCCTCTCACCTTCAAAAGATTTCAAGCCATTGTGAATCGACTCGAACTTCCCAGGAAACCGTTGCCAACCATTACTCAAGAGCAAATGGCCAGGTGTCGGACACAGATTTCGGACAATCATGATGAACATTATGGTGTACCCTCTCTTGAGGAGCTGGGTTTTAAGACTCAGGGTGACAGCTCACATGTATGGAAAGGTGGGGAGACAGAAGCCCTGGAAAGATTAAACAAACACTTAGACAGAAAGGTGAGACATTACGTTTTAATAATGACTGTTGACTTCTTAAGTAATGAATGAATGAATGGTTGTATATGCCTGTCAAAAATAGTTATTTTTCATTTTAATTATCTTCTTTTTTTAATATTTGATTTAATCACTTTATTTTGATGCAGGCCTGGGTAGCAAATTTCGAGAGGCCTAGAATAACCGCTCAATCACTGTTCGCAAGCCCAACTGGACTTAGTCCCTACCTACGATTCGGCTGTCTGTCATGTCGCGTGTTTTACTACAATCTGCGGGACCTTTATATGAAGGTAAGTCATCGCTATTTTATGGCATTGTTGGTAGTCTAGAGATGTGGAAGTTTAGTAGTTTAATTTTTAGCAGTAGCTGGTGTAGAAATGATGAATGCAAACAGTTGAGGTCAAAAGTTTTCATACACCTTGCAGAATCTGCAAAATGTTAATTTTTTTCCACAATAAGAGGGATCATACAAAATGCATGTTATAGTTCATTTAGTACTGACCTGAATAAGATATTTCACATAAAAAAACATTACATGTAGTCCACAAGAGAAAATAGTAGTTGAATTTATAAAAACGACCCCGTTCAAAAGTTTACATACGCTTGATTCTTAATACTGTGTTGTTACCTGAGTGATCCACAGCTTTTTGTGTAGTGATGGTTGTTCATCTTTGTTTTTGTTTTTTTTTAGCATTTTTGTGTATTTGAACCTTTCCCAACAATGACTGTATGATTTTGAGATTCATTTTTTTCACACTGAGGAACACTGAGGGGCTCATATGCAACTATTACAGAAGGTTCAAACGCTCACTGATGCTTCAGAAGGAAAAACAATGCATTAAGAGCTGGGGGGGTGAAAACTTTTGAACAGAAGATGTGTACATTTTTTCTTATTTTGCCTAAATATCATATTTTTTTCATTTAGTACTGCCCTTTAGAATCTACAGAAGATACTTACATGTTTCCCAGAAAACAAAATAAGTGACATTTCCCCTGATCTTCAAATTCAAAAAGTTTTCACCCCCCTCAGTTGTCCTCAGCGTGAAAAGATGGATCTTAAAATCATACAGTAATTGTTTGAAAGGGTTCAAAAACACAAAAATGCTGAAAAACCAAAGAATTTGTGGGACCTGAAGGATTTTCTTCTGAAGAACAGCAGGCAGTTTAACTGTTCTGGACAAATGAGGGACTTATGAACAACTATCACTAAACAAAAAAAAAAAAAAAACAGCCATGGAATATTTAGGTTAACTTTTGAACGGGGTCATTTTTATAAATTCAACTATTAATTTCTCTTGTGGATTATATGTATACATCTTTTACGTTAAATATCTTATTCAGGTCAGTACTAAATAAAAAACAACATGCATTTTGTATGATCCCTCTTATTTTGGTAAAATAATTGACAATTTGCAGATTCTTCAAGGTATATGTAAACTTTTGACCTCAACTTTGTTCAAATCAAATAATTACACTTGCCAATAGATGCATTTAGGTTGAATAATAAAGGGTCCCAGAATCAGGCCTTGGGGGACCCCACCAAATAAAAAGTGATAAATATACTCTACTAGCCAAATTTCTCAACACACCTTGACTGAACTTTATTCTTATGATTTTAAAAGTCCTTTTGATCTAAAGGTTTTGGAGTAGTTAAAATGGCAGTAATAATACAGTAAGAAAATTAATTATGGGTGTGTCCTGTAAAACTGCAAAACTGCCACAGCGTAGTAAAATGAATATTTCGTGACAATATTAATGACCTCTTGCACTTATGCAGTTGCGGAGACGCTCCAGTCCACCCCTTTCGCTCTTCGGCCAGCTGCTGTGGCGAGAGTTTTTCTACACGGCGGCC
The DNA here is from genome assembly GCF_022985175.1 of Labeo rohita. NCBI lineage: Eukaryota > Metazoa > Chordata > Actinopteri > Cypriniformes > Cyprinidae > Labeo > Labeo rohita. Next base: position 17,442,514 of record NC_066893.1, read on the forward strand.
ACCAACAACCCCAACTTTGACCGTATGGAGGGAAACCCCATCTGCGTGCAGATCCCCTGGGATCACAATCCCGAGGCACTGGCTAAATGGGCAGAAGGTCGGACAGGCTTCCCTTGGATCGATGCCATCATGACCCAGCTAAGACAAGAAGGCTGGATCCACCACCTGGCCAGACACGCCGTAGCTTGTTTCCTCACTCGTGGAGACTTGTGGATCAGCTGGGAAAGTGGAATGAAAGTAAATGAGATGATAGAACTTCCCCTTCTAATTTTTTTAATCTCCATTTCCCTTTCTTAAACTCTCTCTCTTTCTTTCAGGTGTTTGAGGAGCTGTTGTTGGATGCGGACTGGAGCGTGAACGCAGGCAGCTGGATGTGGCTGTCCTGCAGTGCGTTTTTTCAGCAGTTCTTTCACTGTTACTGTCCCGTGGGCTTTGGCCGCAGGACAGATCCCAGCGGAGACTACATCAGGTACACAAACCGGCCCTGAACCACACCTAAGCACGTCTTGCGTCACTGGCTGGTGTTATATATTTTGAGAGTTTCGTAGATTTGTGTTGCATAAAGGCTTATGTAAACCGCAGGTTTATGCTTTTCCACTGTGCATATTCAAAAGAACTGCTGTGACATTGTGAAGACTTCTAAATTAGAAACAACAGAAGAATACCTTGGAAAAGAACAAGCTTGTCAACTGTTCAGAAATTATGAAGTGCTTTTTATACTAATGTCATCTATTTTGCAATCTGTTATAAAACACTTACATTCTCGCTCACAGGAGGTACATCCCGAAGTTAAAAGACTATCCTAACCGCTACATCTACGAGCCATGGAACGCTCCAGAATCGGTGCAGAAAGCAGCCAACTGCATTGTGGGTGTGGACTATCCTAAGCCTATGATCAACCATGCTGAGAGCAGCCGGCTCAACATCGAACGGATGAAGCAGGTTTACCAGCAGCTGTCACACTACAGAGGCCTTAGTGAGTAATACACAGTGAACCTATCAATCATGACATAAGGTTTATTACAGCCCTCTTATAGAGGGAATAGGAAATTACAGCTTTTTTTTCAACAACTAAAATATGCTTCTAATGATGCTGAGTGCTTGTGTAAGGGGTTATTCAAGCAGTTTCAGTCATTTACAGTACAGTAATTTACTGTCATTTCTTACTAAATCTCTTTGACCCTGTAGCTCTAAGAACTGTAATTACGCAGTTTGTTTTCGACCCGATGGAGTTTGTAGATAGTTTGTGGTTAGATTGCATAGAGAAGCAAACATGCTTGCCTAACACGCAGTGGAAAATATTACATATGCACAGGAAGTATTAGCTCAAAATTGATTGCAAATGATGCACCAAGTAAAAAAGCTTTTTAAACCTGGCATTTTAAAGAAGTTCATTTCCAGAACAGTACTTTTTACAGATACAAAGGGGTACTCACCCCTTTGTAATCCAAGATGTTCATGTGTTTCTTTAGTTTTAAAGAAATTGTTTTTTTGAGGTAAACATGTAATTTTTTTTTTCTTTTAGTGGTGCCCGCAAGTTTGAACTTCCAAAATGCAGTTTAAATGCAGCTTCAAAGGGCTCTAAATGATCAACAGCCGAGGAATATGGGTCTTATCTAATGAAACAATCAGTTATTTTCTAAAAAATATTACAGTTTGTATACTTTTTAACCTCAAATGCTCATCTTGTCTAGCTCTGTGTGAACTCTGTGTATTCTGGATCAAGACCGTTAGGGTAGGTCGAAAAACTCCCATTTCATTTTCTCCTCCAACTTCAAAATCGTCCAACGTCACTGCAGAAGTACCAATCCAGTGTTTACGAAAAGAGCGTGCAAAGAAGATCAAACAACCTTTACAAAAAAGGTAAAACAGCAATGTAGGACTATTTTGAAGTTGGTGGAAAAAATGAGATGGGAGTTTTTAGACATACCCCAACTGTCATGAACCGGAATACACAGAGTTCACGCAGAGCTAGACAAGACAAGCATTTGAGGTTAAAAAGTATATAAATTGTCAAAGAATTTTGAAAATACCTGATTGTTTCGCTAGATAAGACCCTAATTCCTTGGCTGGGATTGTTTAGTGCCCTTTGAAGCTGCATTTAAACTGTATTTTGGAAGTTCAAACTCAGGGGCACCATAGAAGTCCATTATATGGATAGAAATCCTGAAATGTTTTCCTCAAAAAACAATTTCTTTATGACAGAAGAAAGAACACATGAACATCTTGGATAGGGTGAGTAAATTATCCGTAAGTTTTTGTTTTTGAAGTGAGCTCCTTTAACAGATAAAACATCTGCTTTGATTACAATTTTTAGATTGTTGTTAAATAACATTCTAAAAAAACGAGGCTTGTTGAAGCTAAAAGAGGTCTTGCTACGTAAGGACAGGTGATTATAGTGTGTCCTCGAAAAAAGATATTGCATTTCAGTAACAGATAAAATAGATAATGTCAGTAAATGTACAACCTAGTTCATCAAAGAGAACAAAATTTCATCAAAACATCCTCCTCTCTGTTCTCGGCAGGTTTGCTCGCCTCAGTTCCTACGATCCAGGAAGAAGCGGAGCCTCCCATGTCAGATGACTCTCAGGCCAGCAGCAGCACTGCTGGTGAGACACGTCAATCGTCTATCATACTTACAGGATTCAGTGTGCAGCTTTGCGTTTTTTCTTATGCTTTGTTTTTATCTGTATAGCAGTATGTAACTACACTCCCTGATCTCACAATTAAAGTTTTACAATGCCAAAGAAAATCGATGCGTAAATCAGATGTCACCCTTAAACGGATAGTTCACCCAAAAATGAAAGTTCTGTCATTAATTACTCACCCTCATGTCGTTCCAAACCCATAAGACATTCATCTTCGGAAAACAAATTGAGATATTTATAATAAAATCTGAGAGCTTTCTGACTCTGCATAGACAGCAATGCAACTGACATGTTCAAGGCCTAGAAAGGTAGTAAAGACATCATTAAAATAGTGTTGCAATATCGTTGCTGTCTATGCAGGTCAGAAAGCTCTTGGATTTCATCGAAAATCTCTTAATTTGAGTTCTGAAGATGAATTATTGTCCCTTTAATGTTAATAGCTAATCATCCTTTTGCTCCTAAAACTAAACAAACATTTATTCTTGTCAGGATAGTACCTTTGCTAAAGCACCATCATGTTTTCTACAGGTCAACCCTCCAGTCCCACCCCATCACCACACCAGCCCACGCCTGCACCATCAACCCCACCCAACTCGGAGCCCTCCACCCCAAACACAAGCCCGTCAGCGGCTGCCCCTGGGGCCCACGCCCAAAGGAAGAGGGTCCGACCCTCTGGGCTCCCGAGCAAACAGAAGTCAAAAGTCAAGCACACCAACCAAGCCAAAGGAGTCGAGCAGAAGACTGATGAGAAGCAGTGACCACAGGTACCAGCCAGTGTTATAAAACCTGTAATGTTTTTAGTGATTGCTGTAATGATGATGATGATGATGATGATGATAATAACTGTTTATGTAATCAAAATAACAATATTATTTTAATTATTAATGATTGTTAAATGAGCATAATATAATAATATTTTTTTATTTATTCATTTTTCAAAACAACTATTATACTTTAAAATAAAGATTATTAGACATTATAACTTCTGTAATCAAAATAACAATATTATTATTGTAATTGTTAAATGAGCATAATGTAATATTTGTATTTATACATTTTTCAAAATAACTATACTTTAAAAATAAAAATTATTATAATTGTATTTATATATACATAAAATATTTTTAAAAAATGTTGTTGTTGTTTTTTTCAAATTAAGAAGCACATTTAAAATGGGAAAAAATCCAGTTTTAAAACTTAAAATAATTAATATAAATGTTATAATATAAATTTAACTTTTTTCAAATTAAAAAAGAATACAAATAAAAATGTAAAGTACATATTTAAAGTTTAGACAAATCCACTTAAGTTTAAGTTATTAATAATAATAATAATTTTATAATAATTATTTTGTATACTTATATTTTTAGTTTTTAATATACATTTTTTATTTTACAATTAAAAAGCACATTTAAAAAGGAGAAAGTCCTGTTTTTAAGCTTAAAATAATACTTTATAATAATAAAATAATAATTTATAGTAATTATTTGTATATTTCTATTTTTTCATTTGTATTGTTTTTTTAATTTGAAAAGTGAAAAAAGCATCTGTATGAAATGGAGAATTTAGTTTAAAATATAGAAAATCCTTTTACACAATTTTTGTGTAAAATGTTTGTTAAATAATTCATAATAATTGTATAATAATAATAATAATAATAATAATTTATATATTTATATATATTTTTTTTATTTTACAATTTAAAAAGCACATTTAAAATGGAGAAAGTCCTGTTTTTAAGCTTAAAATAATTCTTCATAATTTATAATAATTATTTGTATATTTCTGTTTTTTCATTTGTATTTTTTTTTTTTTTTTAAATGAAAAAGTATGTATATGAAATGGAGAATTTAGTTTTAAATGTAAAATAATTCATAATACTTTTATTATAATTTGTTTTTATATTTAAAACTTTTTATTTTACAATTAAAAAGCACATTTAAAATATAGAAAATCCTTCTAAACAATTTCTGTGTAAAATTTGTGTAAAATAATTCATAATAATTTTATAATAATAATAATTGATATATTTATATTCATTTATTTTTATTTTACAATTAAAAAGCATGTATTTAAAATGAAGGATCCTATTCTTAAGCTTAAAATAATTCATAACTTCATTATAATAACTATTTCTGTTTGTTTATGTGTATTATGTATATATGTGTATGTATATGTATATATGAATGAATCTCTTGTTCATAATTGTCAACAAATTAAAAAGCATAATTGAGAAGTCTAGTTATTAAGCCTTGAAACTACTTTTTAAGCCAAGTCAGTCATTTTAATAGCTTCGGTTGAATGAATATGTATCTGGTTACTAGTGTGGTGTTTCATGATGAGGTGTGTGGGAGCTATTTCATAAACCAGCTTTAATTCTTTCTCTTTTTATTTGGCTAAATCCCACAACTCAATTAAGCATATACAGTTGGGGGTAAAATGAACCAACTGATAGTGATGAAGAATTATATTTCTGCCCCCTTCAGGATGAGACTGCATTTACGGTCCCATATCCAAGGAAGTCGGAGGCGTCCACCTCCTTGAACCATCCGACAAACAAACGGCAGGAGAAAAGTGTGAAATGGCGCCACCTTTCGCAGAAGAACAGAAACGGCAACAACAAAAGAATTAACGCTGCAGTTCCGTCAAGGCGTGTTACAAATCCAGGGCTTGTTTGTCAAACATCCATAATCAAAAAAAAGAGCTGCTTTTGTTTCAGTTTTGGCCTGCTCAACTAAACATGATTGTATGAAGATACAGATCTGTATCAGATGTGTCGTTCTCCCGGCACTGCGATCTGACAGAAATCTAACGGATGTCGCCGTCGAAAACGAGCGATTCGCCGACACAAGTATTGGTGGAATCTAGCCAAATTTTATGCAAGTCGAGTTTGTGGTTTGATAAGAGAAATGAGGGAACAGTTGAAGATGCGGCCTACAGTGTTCTGACCACGTGAATTTGAGAATTGTAATTTTTGTATGAAGTCTGGTGTAGATGAACTCTATAATTGCTTGCAAGCTACAAGCAACTAGTTCGCACAAGCAATGAAGAATTTTACTTCTTCGGTTTCTTGGTTCGGTAATTTATCCCTATCAATATCCGCTTTGTGTATGTAACTCCGAATGCAAACATTTCATTGCCACTGGCTGCACTAAAGTTTTCCATATTTAACAGTATCCTCAGTTTATAATTCAATAAGCTTGATTTATTTACCAAGTGATTCATTTGAATATTTTCTAACAGACGACGAGGATTAATTGTACATTCCACTAATGTGTGCGTTCATTATAATTTAACAGTTTAAGTTCTCTCCGGCAATGTGGAACAGCTTTATTTATTTTTCGTCCCTTTTTTTTCTTCTTTTTTGTATTGTATAAAAGAGTTTATTTTCATTAAAAGGCTGACGGGATTGTTAAGCTGTTCTGTTTGTAGGCAGTAATTTATTTAAGCCTTTTCACTGCATGCTTCTGTCAGCGACAAACAATGTTTCTGCGATATATTGCATCTACGATGTTTCGATGTAGATTACAATATATCAAATAAATTTCTTGAACCGATTTGAAACACATTTGAGGTTGTTTGTTTTTCTTTATTATGAAAACTTTATTAAGTTTGTTTGCTTGTAGAAGAAAGGTGTGCTTTTATTTTGTGATCAGAGTTTAAGTTTTTAAATGCATTTAGATTTTTAGATAAATCCCATGGATCTACACTGAAGGATGGACCAGAGCCATATCCAGGTATCACATGATCAGGGTGTGGGCACTTTTGACTTAACCACATGGAAACACCTAGCAACCGTTTAATAATTCCCTATCAACCACTCAACACCCCAGCATGCTGATGGAAACTCCAGCAGTCTAGTTTTAGTTGTGAGAAACACTTCAGTCAGCACTAGAGGGCGCCAAATGGACCTAATGTTTGTATTTTTTTAACAAGTATATGAAAAAGGGCTGCTCATTTGCATTAAGTGATTAAAATTGAATATATTTATAGTCATAAATCTGTTCATTTATACATTTTTCCAAATGTTCAGATGTCTGTTTTTATGGTTGCCCAGTCTCTCTCTCTCTTTCACTCTTGTGTGTGTACTTAAATATTTATATACACATATATACATATGATATATATATATATATATATATATATATATATATATAAAATTTTATTTATATTTATATATATGTATGTATGTGTGTGTGTATATATATATATATATATATATATATATATATGTATGTATGTATGTATGTATGTATATATATATATATTTATATATATTTATATATATGTATGTATATATATATATATATATATATATATAATTTTTATATATATTTATATATACACACACACACACACACACATATATATATATATATATATATATATATATACGTGTGTGTGTTTATATATTAATAGTTCAGAATTGAGATAATGATACTGAGTGAATTGCATATTACATTTTTATTTCATATTTACTTTAAACTCACTAAATTCTAGCCTCAGCACAATCAGAAGTACCAATACTTACATAGAAACCTATACAAAGAAGCCAGAAAGAAATGCTAAATGCTAATTTTTAAGGAAATACGTCAGATGGATTTAGAGGCTTTTGCCTCTGAACTCTTCATATATGTGTATATATATATATATATATATATACATGCATGCATACAAATGTGTGTGTGGATGTGGGGGGGTTAATTTTAGTTTTAAACTTTTATTTAAATCTTTATTTTTTTTTTATTTTAGTTCTGTTTTATTGTGAATATTATTTTATTTATTTGTTTGTTTTGGTCTTTGTTTTCTCTCTCTTTTATGTAATTCTATGTTCTGTTATTTTAGTACTGTTTTATTGTGAATAATATTTTAGAATATTCGCCTTTATTTTTTTATTTCTATTGAATTTATTGTATTTTTTCTATTTATTGTATTTATTCTATGGAGGTATGTATTTGTTTATGCATTTATTTTTGTTTTATTATTTTGTTATTTTTTCCTTTTATGTTGTGTTCTTATGTTTGTTTTTTGTTGTGTTTTGGATGTTTGTATACATACATAAATACAAGTGTGTGTGCATTTAATTTTAGGGGTTTTTTTATATATTTTATTTTAGTAATGTTTTATTGTGAATAATATTGTTTGTTTTATTTTAGAATTTTTTGCCTTTTGTTTTTTATATCTATTATAGTTTTTGTGTTTTTGTTTTTTAGATTAAGTATTTATTTATATTGTGTATTTTATTTCTGCTTTTTTTATCTTTTTTTCTGTTAAATGTATAATAATTTTAGTATTTTTTGGTATTTGATTTAGATTTTTTTTTATTTTGTTATTTTTTGTTGTTGTTGTTTTGGGTGATTATATACATACGTACATACGTGTGTGTGTTTAATTTTAGTTTTTAATTTTAATGTAAATCTTTAGTTTTTTTTTTCTAGTACTGTTTTATTGTGAATAATATTGATTTATTTAGTAGTTTCTTTTATTTCACAATCTTTATTTTTATTTCAATTGAATTTTGTTTTTGTTTTTTATTTTACGTGTGTATTTAGTGGATTTTGTATTTTTTCTTTTTTTTTTTCTCTTTCTGTTAAATTTATATTTTTGTTTGTTATTGTTTTCTTTTGTTTTTTTGTTGTGTTTTGGGTGCTTGTATATGTGCATACATAAAAATGTGTGTGTGTTCTTAATCTAAAATTTTTATTTAAATTTTTCTGTTTATTTTTTTATTAGTACTGTTTTATTGTATATAGTATTGTTTTATTTAGTAGTTTCTTTTATTACATTTTTTGCCTTATTTATATAGTTTGTTTTTGTTATTTCTACTTTTTTTCATTTTATTTTTATTTCTTTTACATTTATAATATTTAGTTAGTTCGTTTTTAATTAGTACATATGTCTACAGGCACCCAAAACACTAAAGTTAGTGTTTTGGGTGCCTGTATACATACATACAAATGTTTGAGGGTGTGTTTATATTATTATTTTAGTTTTTTACATTTTATTTAAATCTTTTTAATTTATCTATTTAAATTTGTAGTGTTTTATTGTTATTGTTATAGTTTTAATTTATTGTATATTTTACTTGTATTCATTTATTTATTTTCTGTTTTGTTTTTGTTTGTTTTGTTCTCTTTTTGTTGTTGTCTTGTGTTTTGAGTATTTGTTGTTCTGTCTTTTTCTTTTGTTTCTTTTCTTTTCCATTAGATTTTCTATCTCTTTCTCTTTCTCTTCTCTCTTTTTGTTGTGTTTTGGACTTCTTGTTGTTTGTTTAATTTCTTTGTTCTGTTTTGGTGTGTTTTTTTTTTGAGTTTTTTTTTTTGAGTTTTTTTTGTTTGTTTGTTTTGGTCTGGGGTTTTCTTTCTCTCCTTCTCTTTATGTTCTTCTACATTCTGTTATATTCCTTTTGGTTGTCCTGTTTTTTTTTTGTTTGTTTGTTTGTTTTATGTTTTGTTTTTTGTATTAAAGTCACAAATGCCTATTTATTTAAATTATTTAGAAATGAGTTGTTTTAAACTAGTGTATACACATCTGAGTGAACTGCTCGGCATCCAGCAGTGCGCTGGTGTGTATCTCAGCCTGGCGTTGTAGTAATGCAATAGAGCTGCTGTATGCAGAGCCGATGTGAACGGCGTCCTGTGGGAGCTGCGCTAATGAGGGAAGAGCTCTCAGCTCCTGTCCAGGTCAGCTAATGTCTGCTCTTATAGCGCATAATGACCAAAGAGAGACTCTTATCTCTGCCTCTTTGCCTGTTCCTCTCCCTTCATCCTCCATCTTCTGCAGAATCCCGCAATGAAACGAATCTCCTCCAAGTCAATAACACGTGTTATCTGCGATCTCCCCACCGCACGAAATGAAATAAGATGACGCACGTATGACCCATCAATAGCATCCTTGTTTTTCCATTAATGAAATGCAAGAAGATCTAAATGTAATTCACAAGGCTTAGGAGCAGCTCCTAATGAACTTTAATAACACAATATAAATCACAGACAGCCTTCCAGATATTTTCATCTGCTATCAATGCCATCGATTCCCAGCAGGTATCTCTTCGCCCGAACCGGCCTGCACTTGTGTGGAGGTGGCAACTTGAGCCCCATCGATCTGGACCATCAATCACTGGGGTGGCAGACCCTTTTAGTGGAGACTACGCCTCTCTCTCTCTTTCTCTCTCCCTTTCTCTCTCTCTCCCTCAGTCATCCGCTGCTGACTTTAATGGCTCCATTGAAGGACACACGCAGAGCAGAGCAAGGAGTGTCAGGGGTGTACAGTAGGATGTTTTCCAGGGGAAGTGAGGACATCCACCACAGCTTCCCGTGGCTGATGTAACCCCCCTCCCCGAGGACCCTCGTGGAGGACGCTTCTGTGTGGAGTGCCGGACGGCTGCTTGAGAAAGAAAGTGGCATAATTGTCGGCTCCATCGATTTCCCCCTCAAGAAGGGTCCAGTGGCATCCCGCCCTGCCCCGCAGATGGTGCTCAGCCTGGCCATGGACTCCAGAGAGGATGGGGACAGCTGGATGGAGGAACAGTGGGAGAAATGGTACAGTGTCCCCTACATGGCCTTTTTGCGCTGCACTTAACTGACCTTGGATCAGCTTGTGTGTTCTGAAAATAGGCCAAAATGTTACTTTGGAATTTAATATGCGTATGCAGTGTTTCTAATACAAAAATAGGCTTGATTTGAGTCTTCTGCATGATACAAAATCATAACTAAAAGATAAAATAACGTCTGTGGTGTGCAAAAAGACGTTTATAGTTGTATTAGGCGCATTCGCTTGACTCGATTTGTTGTTATCATGTTAAGTTGTCTTGTTCATCTTGTTATCTGTCTGGAAATGTGGGCGGATGCACAGTTGCAGGTATATAAACAGGAAGTACTGTGATTTTTAGTATGTCTGAGTGCTTTTGAAAGCTTAAATCATCAGTAAACGCCTAGCTTGCAGATTAAGGGTACGAACACTTAAAAACAACTTTGTTTCCAAACAATAGATTCGTTAAAGATTTGTATTCGTCATTGTTTAAGGTTCATATAGTGTTAAAAGAAATAAGCATTAAGCATTTTTAAAACAGATTTTAATTTGCATAACTTGCATCATTCTCAATGTAACTTAAGTTAGTCTTTTTATTTAAATAAAATTGTAAGTTTATTAAATAGACTTGGATAACTACATCAACTACATTAAATGACTGAAATACGCTGCTTAAATAGTGTTTAAATGTGTACATTTAAAGATCTGTGTGTGATACGCCTAGAAGTTTACAGCATTGCAGTAGTTGTGAAGTTATCAGATGAGCAGGCGAGCCTTGCCCTGTTCTCTGTATGATTGTCTAACGTTGGCCTCGTGGAGGATGACGTAGTGTGTGTCACTGTCTGAGTGGGTGTGTTGGCGCTTTGCAGGTTAACCCATGACATCAGTCTGAATGAATACGAGGACGATGACCTCTCAGAAGTGACCGAAATCACGGATGAGAACGGAATCACTCTCTGCCAGCTCGACATCGACCCTAAAGTAAGTCTGTACCCTCAGATAAACTTACTGTATAGATTTTTACTCTGTTTTCATAGCTGACATTAGGGTAAATATGTTTTCATATAATCAGAAAGGTACAAAAGCTGCGACTGGGGCGATACATTTTCAAAAGGTGCACTTTAGTACCTTTTTTACCATTTAAGGGTGCATGTTTGTAACTTAAGGGTACACACTACCAGTCAAAAGTTTTTGAACGGTAGGATTTTTTATGTTTTTTAAAGACGTCTCATCTGCTCTTTAAAATGTAATTTATTCCTGTGATATCAAAGCTGAATTTTTAACATCATTATTCCAGTCACATGATCTTTCAGAAATCATTATAATGTTCTGAATTGCTGCTCAAAAAACATTTATTAATTTTATGATGCTGAAAACAGCCGAGTGGATTTCTTTTTCAAGGTTTCTTTGATGAATAGAAAGTTCAGAAGAACAGTATTTATCTGAAATGGAAATCTTTTGTAACGTTATAAATGTCTTTATTATCACTTTTGATTCATTTAAAGCATCATTGTTAAATAAAAGTATTAAATCCCCCCATATATATATATATATATATATATATATACACACATATACTGACTCCAAGCTTTTGAATTCTATAGTGTAATAAATGCAGATCTTTCTATTCATCAAAGAATCCTGAAAATTTAGCTTTGATCACAGGTAATAAATTACATTTTAAATATATTCAAATGGAAAACTAGGGAATTTTAAATAGGGTAACTTGTAATCTGTATCCTATTACACTTCCAAAGTAACCGTGCTAACACTGCTAATATGTACATTTAAAGTACTAATACACTACCAGTCAAAGGTTTTTGAACAGTAAGATTTTTTATGTTTTTCTCTTCTGCTCCCCAAGACTGCATTTATTTGACCCAAAGTACAGCAAGAACTTCGAATTTTGAAATTTTTTGAAATATTTGTACTATTTTAAACAACTTTTCTATGGAAGCCCGTTTCCACCACTGAAAAAAATTAAAAAATGGTAATTGCGACTTCTTATTTCACAATTCTGACTTTTTTTTCCCCAGAATTGTGTCATATAAACTGCAATTCTGACTTTTTTTCCTCAGAGTTATTAGATATAAATTTACAATTGTGAGTTATAGTCAGAATTGCGAGATATAAAGTCAGAATTACAAGATATAAAGTCAGAATTATGAGATATAAAGTCAGAATTGTAAGGAAAAGTCAGAATTGCAAGATATAAAGTCAGAATTGTGAGGAAAAAGTCAGAATTGTTAGATATAAACTCGCAATTCTGACTTTTTTCTCGCAATTGCGAGTTCACATCTCACATTTCTTTTTTTTTTTCTCAGAATTTTCATATTAACTTGTAATTCTGACTTTTTATCTCACAATTCTGATATAAAGATATAAACTCCCAATTGCGGATTACAGACTCGCAATTCTGATTTCCTAACTTGAGTTTATATCTTTTAAATATAGATATATTTTTCTAACCCTTTTTCACCTTTTTTTATTCAGTGGCGGAAACGGGCTTCTATAGAAAAGTTGTTTAAAATAGTACAAATATTTCAAAATATTTTAAAATTTAAAGTTCTTGCTGTACTTTGGGTCAAATAAATGCAGACTTGGTGAGCAGAAGAGAGTTCTTTAAAAACATTAAAAATTTTGGTAGTGTATTAGTACTTTAAATGTACATATTAGCAGTGTTGGGACAGTTACTTTGGAAGTGTAATAGGATACAGATTACGAGTTACCCTATTTAAAATGTAATAAACAGTGTAACTATTTCAATTACTTTAGTAATGTAACTAATTACATTTGATTACTTTTACTTTTTAATTACTTTGTTAATTTTCTAATGAACGTTTTCAACTGTTAATCATTTTCAAGCATTTAAAGCAGGCTGGGTTAACCCTACTGCACAATAGTACTCAGCTCTGATTACTGTCAGACTTTCAAACCCTTCATCACTTGAATTAAGATTATAATAATTTAGCACTGGAATGCATTTTTATCACTTGACATTGCAGCTCTCAGACAGATTGTAGTCTAAAGCTTTCAGCGAATGAACATGGATTGATGAACAAAAGAACCAATCAAAAGCATCAGAATAGCATCGCTTTACTAAATGCCCTTTAAATGGAAAGAGGCTTCATGCACATCAAAAACAGGCAAAGCAACAAAATGTTGAATAATCAACATATCCTAGCTATTTACAAAAAATATTCAGATGTAACCCCCTTTGTAATCGTTAACATTTTTATAAGTAACTAATTTAATTACATTTTTCACTTTTACATTTTTTTCAGTAGCTGTAACTGATTAGTTATATTTATTTTGCATATTACACTGCACATTAGCACAGAAATGGCGCATATTAGTATTTTTTGAAAAGGTACTGCCCCAGTGACAGACTTTGTACCCTGTTTCTGAGAGGGTACCATTTATTTAGGGTATTTTAATTTAAATATATTTATAAATATATTTACTTGTGTATTTAAGCAATATATGTGTATGTAATTTTTTATCTTTTCAGTATTTTTTTTTTTTTTTTTTTTTTTTTTTTTTATTTTATTTTGGTATATTTGCTCAGGGTTTACTGTTTTCGGGAGGTGTGCCAAAGCACCACCTGTACATGCCTATACGGGTTAATTAACATCTGCTCTGAGCCTGTAGTTAATCTCCTGTGGGCTAAAATCCAGGTATGAACTTACAACTCACTACAATCTACTAGTTCCTGAGTCAAACGTTACACTTAAAGGTGACATATCATGAAAATCAGACTTTTTCTGTGTTTAAGTGCTATAATCGCAACCCAGAAAACATTAAAAAGACAATCCAGTAACTTTCTTCAGCAAGCTTGTGGAAAAACGAGCGTGTCAGATTTCGCACCCCCCATGACATGGGGGGAAACTTATAATAATATTACCACCTCTTTTGCACGTTTCCACCCACGGTGCCGTCATTTAGTTTTTGCAAGCGACAATGGTGCAAAAGTTTGAGCAAAGCATGCTAACTGTTCTGTCACTGGCTGCACAGACGAGCACAGAACACTATTTAGACTCCCAGCCTCAGATGAGAGACAAATATAAACATGCGATTTCTTTCCCAGCTGTTTACCTTCACTACATAACCGACTGTTCTTGTAACTCCTGTGTGTTTTTAACATAAGCTTCTGTGCATTTGACAGTTTAAGCGCAATAAGACATGAAAGAGGACTTCGTTTTGTACTCACATGTTGTTTGACAGCCGCTTTCTGTGCAGAAATGTGTGCACTCAGAAAACCCTATATTTAAAGGGGTCATCGGATGCCCATTTACCACAAGTTGATATAATTCCTTAGGGTCTTAATGAAAATTCTCAATGGTTGTGTAAAACAACACCCTTTTTACCTCGCCAAAATCAGCTCTGCAAAAATCATCCAATTCTGGTTGAGGCTGCATTAAATGCAAATGAGCTCTGCTCGCCCCGCCCCTCTCTTCTCTCTGTGGAGTGACGAGCATGTTTACTTTAGCCGCGTTTAGCCGCTAAACTTGCTAACTAGCACATTATTAGGAAAGGCGATCGCAAAGATTCATAAAAAAAACCTTATACTTCCTTCTGCTGTAAGTGAAGCTGGATCACAAATGATTTGCGCAAACATAGACGGATATATGTCGATCGGGAGGCGCATTCCCTTCACAAACAAACGTAATCTACTGCATCTTCAGCGGCTCAGATGTCGGGAGTAAATGATGACCACTACGTTCATTATTACATCCAGCAACACAACACCTCAATCGCTCAATTCTTGTGTAACTTACATCCCTGCTCCAGCATCAAAACATGGAGGTTGGACTGTTACAACTGATTTTAGGTAAGACACTAATGTCAATCAATTATCGTGGGAGCGGCCTCTGTGGGTGTGACACCACAACGACAGGCATCTGAGAATGGCTCGATTTGAAAAAGGGGATATTATTTTTACAGATGAATTAAAAACCACTGCATGGATTTTTTACATTATAGGGTAGATTTGTACATACACTGCCAACACACATTAATGTTCAAACAACATGTAAAAGTGAACTTAGCATCCGATGACCCCTTTAAGTTTAAACTAATATGGTTTAAAATGCATAAACATGATAATCAAAACCAAACAGATGTTTTTGGCAGAGTATCTGACGTACAAGCTGTGTGGGCACAGCCCTATTCTGGAAAAGGGGGTGGGGAGCAGCATTTCATTTATATTTAAAGAGACATGCGCGAAAACAGCGTGTTTCTGTTTCCACTCAAAATAGGCATTTTCAAAATGATATAATAAATGATCTGGTAGGGCTGCACGATAAATCGAAATGAATCTGGTGTATCTGGTGGGTACTTTGACCTGAAACTTCACATTCTGGGGAGAGACTTATATTACAGAAGATAATGGTTGGTAAACATCAGCCGCTAACTCTCAAGAGCAGCTTGAACATTCTGTGAAACAGCTCCTTTTGCTTTTTATGAACAAAACAAGTCCAACAGGTTTAAAATGCCATAAGGGTGAGTAAATAATGACCAAAGTTAACATTTGCATGACTATCCCTTCCATTTTTGGCCTGCTTTGTGTCTTCCCTTAATTAAAATGTATTTAAAGAGTATGATTAGAGTTAGACTATAGTAATCAGAGATATTTTCATTCAAAAGCAGTAGCCATCAACAGGCGGTCCCCACCACAAAGTAAAACGTGTATGTGTGGTTTCTATATCTCTCCACCCTAAAACCAAACAGTCACTTATCTTTCCATGAGACACAGTCTGGAGCTGAATGAGGAATCATCTGACGGTGCAGAGCTCAGCGAGCTGTTTACCCCACAGCAAAAATAGATTTCTAGGTCAAAGGCACATCATCTGTTTCCATGAATATGTGTAGAGATTGAGTTTTCAGAGATTTCAGTATTCATATGAGTATGAGTGAGTGAGGTCGCAAGAGGCTGTTGTTTTCAGAGCCAATTAGCATAACAGTCAATTAGCATTAGCATTAGACATGAACACCGAGGGAAGATGTCAAAGTCAATCACATCTGACTGTTTATCATCATTTAACCACTTAAAAATCCCTCACGTTTTATGTGATTATTAGCATACTGTAAGCGTTTATGCTAGGAAACAAGGCAGTTTAGCTTAACTGAACATTATTAATTCTCTGTGGTAATGCCAATCACATCTGATTATCATATTTTAATGTAAACAAAATACAAAATATCATCTAATGGTTTAACATGGATATCATTGTCTGACCGCTTAAAATCCCTAATTTATTATTTTACAAACTGTTTATGTGATAATTAGCATTTTAATGTTAATGACAAGAAGGCAGTTTAGCATAACAGCTTTGACAATTCAAAACATGCACATCAGAATCATGATTGTCTGACAACTTAAAAAAATATCTTGTTTATGATTTCACCGCCCTTTTAGTGCATTGATTAGCATTATGACATAAGAAAGTATGTGCTGAAAGATAAGATTCAGCGTAATTGGCTTTTACAGAATTTATAACGTTCAATCACATCTGACTGTTCGTCGTGTAAACCACTTAAAAACCCCTCATTTATAACTTAAGAACTTTTTATGTGATTATTAGCATTATACTATAAGTGATTATGCTAGGAGGCAGTTTAGCTTAACAACATTATAAATTCTCTGTCTTAATGCCAGTCACATCTGTCATATTATAATCTGACCTCTTGAACGTAAACAAAAAATTTCACAACCTCTTATGCGATAGTTAGCATCATAGCATAAGCGTTCATGCTAAGAAAAGCTGTTTTTGAAGACAGGACATTTAGCGTAATTGGGTTGACGGAGAAAAATTAGTCAGACACATCTGACTGTTGAGCATCATTTAACCACTTTAAAATCCCTCATTTATAATTTCACAACTTTTAGCATCATACTAAATGATTATGCTAGGAAATAAGGCAGGTTAGCTGAACATTATAAATTCTCTGTTAATGCCAGTCACATCTGACTGTTTGTCATATAATCTGACCTCTTAATTGTAAACAAAAATACCTTATTTATGATTTCACACCCTTTTTTATGCAATAGTTATCATCGTAAGTGTTTATGCTAAGAAAAGCTGTGTTCAATAAGGCGGTTTAGTGTAACTGGTTTGACAGAGAATTTAAATAGACATTCAGTCTAATCTGATGGTTTAACATGTATATCATCATCTGACCGCTTAAATCCCTAATTTATGATTTTACAACCTTTTTCTGTGATAATTAGCATTGTAAATGTTTATGCTAAAAAAAAGTAGCGTTTAATGACAAGAAGGCAGTTTAGCATAACGACTTTCATGATTATCATCATGTCCACTTAAAAATCACTCATTTATGATATCACAACCTTTTTAATGTAGATAATTAGATAACTGTAATTTAGCTTAACTGAACATGATGAATTCTCACTGTGTTAATGCTAGAGGATTAATAAGTTCGGTTACATCTGATGGTTTAACATTGATTTCACCGCTTAAAACCCTGGTGAAAAAACAGCATATGCTGGTAGGTATGTTTTGATGCTGGTTTAAGATGGTCCTTAGCTGGTTTATGCTGGTTCTTGACCAGCATAAACCAGCAAAGGACCAGCTTAAACCAGCATCAAAACATAACTACCAGCATACACTGTAAAAAACAATTTGTTGAGTCAACTTAAAATAATTTGTAACCTGGCTGCCTTAAAACTTTAAGTTCAGTCAACTCAAAAAAAGTGTATTCAACTTGAAATGTTAAATTATACTGAATGACAACTTAGATATTTGAGTTGAATCAACTTAAAATTTTAAGGCAGCTGGGTTACTTACCCATCTGTTAAGTTTAGCAAACACAAATATCTAAGTTGTTACTTAGTACAACTTAACATTTCAAGTTGACTAAACTTATTTTAGTTGACTGAACTTAAAATTTTAAGGCAGCAGGGTAACAAATTATTTTAAGCTGACTCAACAAATTGTGTTTTTTTATTTTTTACAGTGTATGCTGTTTTTTTCACCAGGGAAATCTCTAATTTATGATTTTACAAACTTTTTCTGTGGTAATTAGCATCGTAAGTGTTTATGCTAATAAAAGTGGCATTTAATGACAAGAATTATCATCTGTCCATTTGAAAATCACTCATTAATGATGAATCACAACCTTTTTAAAGTGATAATTAGCACTGACAAAATAGCAATTTAGCTTAACTGAACATGACGAATTCTCAATGTATTAATGCTAATCACATCTGACCGTTTATCATATTTTAATCTGACCTCTTAAATGTAAACAAAAATATCTCCTATATGATTTCACAACCTCTTTCATGTGCTAGTTAGCAATATAGCATAAGTGTTTATGCTAAGAAAAGCTGTTTGAAGAAAATAAGGCGGTTTAGGGTAATTTGTTTGACAGAGAGAAATTAAAAATTTAGTCACATCTGATGCTTTAACATGGATATTATTGTCTGACTGCTTAAAAAACCTAATTTATGATTTCACAGCCTTTTTATGTAATAATTAGCATCATAAGTGTTTATGCTAAGAAAAGTAGCATTTAATGACAAGGCAGTTTAGCATAACGACAATAAGGTGATTTAGTGTGATTGGTTTGACAGACAGAATTTCTAAGTTCAGTTACATTTGATGGTATAACATGTATATCATCATCTGACCGCTTGAACAGAAATCCCCAATTTATGATTTCACGACCTTTTTCTGTGGTAATTAGCATTGTGTTTATGCTAACAAAAGTGGCATTTAATGACAAGAATCATCATCTGTCGACTCAAAAATCACTCATTTATGATATCACAACCTTTTAAATGTGATAATTAGCATCGACAAAAGAGCAAATTAGCTTAACTGAACATGCTGAATTCTCAGTGCGTTAATGATAATCACATCTGACCATTATCATATTTTAATCTGATGATTTCACAACCTCTTTTATGTGCTAGTTAGCTATAGCATAAGTGTTTATGCTAAGAAAAGCTGTGTTTGAAGAAAATAAGGCGGTTTAGCGTTGTTTGACAGAGAGAAATTAAAAGTTCAGTCACATCTGATGGTTTAAAGTCCACTTCCAGACCAAAAATTGACAGATAATGTACTCACCCCTTTGTCATCCAAGATGTTCATATCTTTCTTTCTTCAGTCGTAAAGAAATGATGTTTTTTGAAGAAAACATTTCAGGATTTTTCTCCATATAATGGACTGATATGGTGCCCCAAGTTTGAACTTCCAAAATGTATTTTAAATGCGGCTTCAAACGATCCTAAATCAGTTGTAAATGATCCCAGCCAAGGAAGAGGGGTCTTATCTAGCAAAACAATTGGTTATTTTCATAAAAATAATACTTTTTATATACTTCTTAATGTCAAAGGCTCGTCTCGCTCTTCCTGGACTGTTTTTGTTCCGGTTCATGACAGTTAGGGTATGTTGAAAAACTCCCATCTCATGTTCTCCCTCAATTTCAAAATGGTCCTATATTGCAGTTTTACCTTTTTTGTTAAGGGTGTTTGATCTTCTTTGCATGTTCACTTTGCAAAGACTGGGTCGGTACTTCTGCAGTGATGTAGGGTGATTTTGAAATGATTTTTGAAGTTGAGGGAGAAAATACGATTTAGAAGATTTTGAGAAGATACGAGTTTTTCGACATACCCTAACTGTCTTGAGCCAGAATACACAGAGTTCAGGGAGAGTAAGACAAGATGAGCGTTTGAGATTAAAAAGTATTTAAATTGTAAAAAGTTTTTTTAAATGAAAATAGCTGATCGTTTCGCTACATAAGACCCTTTTTCCTCTGTTGGAATCGTTTACAACCGCAATTGGGGATCATTTGAAACGCATTTAAACTGCATTTTGGAAGTTCAAAATTGGGCACCAAAAAACATAATTTCTTTACGACTGAAGAAAGAAAGATATGAAAATCTTGGATGACAAGGGGGTGAGTACATTATCTGTAAATTTTTGTTGTGGAAGTGGACTTCTCATTTAATATGGACATTATTGTCTGTCCGCTTAAAAAAAAAATTAACGTAAACGTAATCTACGATTTCACAAACTTTTTATGTAATTGCGTTTAATGACAAGAAGGCAGTTTAGCATAACACACAGAGAGAGACAGAGAGAAATCAAAACATGTTAAATCAGATGATTTATCATGATTATCATCATCTGAAATCACTCATTTATGATATCACAATCTTTTGAATGTGATAATTAGCATTGTGTTTATGCTAAGAAAAGCTGCGTTTCAAGACAAAAAGGTGGTAGTTTAGCATAATGGCTTTGACACACAATTCAAAACATGTTCAGTCACAGCAAACAATTCATCATTATCATCGTCTGACCACTTAAATGATTTCACCAGGCTTTTAGTGCACTGGTTAGCATTATGACACAAGAGTCAAAGCTAAGAAAATCTGTGCTGAAAGACAATTGGCTTTGACATAATTTAAACATGTTCAATCACATTTGACCTTTTAGCATGGATATCATTATCCAACCACTTAAACAAAAATCCTTCATTTTTGAATTCACAGCCTTTTAATGCAATAATTGGCATAGTGAAGAGTTGCATTTAAAGACAATGAGGCAGCTTAGTGTAATTAAACATGTTATAATCTCTCTCCTTGTCATTTCTGGGTGTGTTTATTTTGCTTATGTCGTGTGACACGCCTCATTGTTCTCTGGGATTGAATTAGCTTTCCTTACAGCAGGAAGGGAGCCACAGGCTGATGTCATCAGCGCTCTCCGATTGGCCGGCTGCGTCTGACTGCAGCTCCTTTGCTCTCGCCTCTAAAGCTCTGCTGCCTGCTCTTCCCAGGATCACATGACTCAGCCGACCAATGGCACGCCGAGGAGCGGCCGGAGGAGGGGGGGTGGTGGAGCTGCAGACGGAGATGCTCCACTTGGACCTGATTGATGCAGAGGGAGGAATCTTGGAAGAAGAGGAGGAAGAGGAGAACGCCAGGCGGCCGGTTGATGCCGTCGATGACAACCACAAGGAAGAGCAGGGCGCAGGGCCGCCTGTCACTCAGCCTCAGCTAAAGGATTTCATCGCTGCCGTCGCCATGGATACATACCGGCCCAAGAGACCCACCACCCTGAATCTTTTCCCGCAAGTGCCAAGGACTCAGGTGAGACGGACTGTTTTGGCAGCGGCCTTTGGTCTTTAAGAGGCTTGTGATTAGGTCCCAAACAGATGGACGGGGATTAGAAATTGTTTTACAGTAAAAGTGATCATTTCCATACTGCACAAACAGGATCTCGAGCGATCGTGTCATTCCCCTGGAGGGATGGCGTGTATTTTCAGCGCGTATGTAAATCGGTGGTATGTAGCGGTCGGGTTTCTTTGATACTCCCGGCCGGTGATGCTGATGACGTTTCCTGTTTGTGAGCTCCCGCTCGGCCCACCTGCTATGAATCACTGCTGTCCGCCCTCCGTGTGTAATGCAATCCGACAAGAACGAGAGAGAGTGGATCGTTACTGTTGACCTGTGAGGGTCAAACAGCAGGGGCGGCACTTTAATGGGGTGATTTGAACAAAATATAACGAGGTGGGAGTAAAAACTCTGTTTTTTGGATGCCATATGTGGTGCTGTTTTTGAAAGGGTTGTGATTGACATTTTAGAGCAAGCTACTGTACTTGTTGATCTATGTATCATATTACAATAGACCAGGGCATGTTGTCACTGTTTATACCCCTGGGGGTATTTGTTGGCTACATTATCAAGATAGTTAACATTTCCACTATTATTGTCCTGGAAAAAGGATGGTTTTCCAGTGGAACTGGGCTACTTTAACACTGTTGCCGTGGGTTATTTTTCATGTCATGGGTTTAAGCGACCCCAATAACGTCATATTTAGCCCCTGGAATGCGAATTGCGGGCAACTTGCCAAAAAACGTGTTTTTAAACCCCCCGGACCTGATTTTTTACAAGGGGCTCCCCTCAAAACGTGATTGGGGTAGTTTTGGGCTAGTTTTGAGTACCAATTGGGTGAGTTATGTTGTGAAAACCTGGCAACCCTGGAGTTTTATCATGTTCAGTAATATGATGATAATGGAATTTAGTGGTGACAATTAAGCCCTGATTTTTTTTTATGCATTTCTGGAGCACTTAAATGAGGTGTTATGTGACAAACCATTTTGAGCTTCTTAATTAACTACTATTTGGCTTACAATTTGGTTGCCCTTAATATTAAATGCCTTAGTTTATTAAATTTTACAAAACACACAAGCGGTGATAATCACAGACATTATAAATCTAATAAAAAGTGATAATATTTTCTGTGTTATAAGTTTATTTACTGTGCATAATATTAACTGGTGTTGTTAAATCAAAGTAAAGCTATTAAAAATAGTTTCTGGTAATTAAAATAAAGCCAAAATAAAATAAATGTTAGATTTAAAAAAACAAAAACAAAAACAACAAATAAAATTTGAACTGTAGCCTAGGCAGCTAACCAAAATAAAGAAAGTTGTTGTTGTTTTTTTTACATAATATTATATGTGTCTAGTGTGTATATTTGTAATGTATATATAAATTCACACACGGTATATATTTTTAAAACTATTTACATGTATATATTTAGATTCATATAATTTATATTATATATAAATATTAGGGCTGTCAAATGATTATATATTATGATTATATATTAACTACAAATATTTTAGATTTACATATAAAATATTTATATTTATATACAATCGAAATTATGTACAAGTGTATATATACATAAAATATATATTTTTAATATATGTATGTGTATGTAATACATGTATGTGTGTGTATTTATAATAAATATACAGAGTAAACACACATATAGTATGTAAACATTGCCTTTTATTTTGGATGTGATTAATCACGATTAATTGTTTGACAGCCCTATTTAATATATTTCATAAACAACATATTTTTCTTAAATATAACCATGCATGTGTGTGCATTTATATATAACAAATATACACAGTACACACTCATATTTCATGTAAACAAAAACTTATTTTGGATGTGATTAATCATGATTAATCATTTGTCAGCACTAAATATAATATATTTAGTTAATATAATATATAAACAATTACTAGTAATAATATTAAAAAAAAAAAATTAAATACTACCATAATATAGGTAATATAGCTGGGGTGCACATAAGTGGTCTGCGACCAAAATAAGAAAATGCGTTGTGTAAATAAGTTCAGAGTGCGCATTTGCGTACCGACATGGTTGACAGCTGTTAATGCACAATTACCATTTTAGATTGACATACTGTAATACTGTATAAGATTTCTATTTGAATTAAAAGCATAATTATATGCTATTCGCTGCCATTTTCAAAGCGCAATGCAAAAATTTGACATTTAATTTACTGACGCTCTTCACTGAACACACTTTTCAGAAGCAGGGTTGCCAGGTTTTCACAATAAAATCCGCCCTATTGCTACTCAAAACTAGCCCAACTGCATTTTGTCACGTAAAGTCCAATGATATTATTATCACGATTCTTCTTTTTTTTTTTTTTTTTTTTTTTTTTTAGAGTTATATTTAGGACCAAACCCAGGTACTAAACCAGGCTAAAAAAGTTATGTGCACCACCCCAGAATATAGCCTTGTACTCTAACACTGAAATTACTTCAGTTTTTGAGAGTCTTCTTCCTCTGCATTTTGAAGTGCATCATGGGTAATGAGGCTGGCAAAACTAAATGATTTAGGTAATGGCCCAGCACTGATCTCCTGAAAAGACTTCCAAACCAGACTGTAATGAACTCAAAATGACCTTTTCAGTTTTACTGAAATAGTATTTGGTTATGTTGCTTGCTGTAATTTCCAATATTACCTTAAAATACATTTATGATCATAAAAATTCTAGAAATAATGGTTTTATGTGTTCCATATTTTCAATCTTCATCATCATTTACTCACCCTCATGTCAATCCAAACTTCTATCTTTCACAGAACACAAATAGAGATATTTTGCTGCATGTTCCAGCTGCTCCATTACATAAAAGTGACTTTATTCCAGATCAAGAAACGCATTCTTAATTTAATATAGGTCAACAATACAGGTTTGGAATGATATGAGGGTGAGTAAACAATGAAAGAATGTTCATCTCTTTAACATGTGCTGAGCTAAAAAAGGCCAATTTAACACAATGTGGTTTAATCAGGTTGTTCTGTTGTAATTGCATAACAATATTTACCATCTTACAGCATTAGTGCTGGCCAGTCCAGTGTGCCAAAATTCCCAAATCACCAGATATCCTAAAACCGATGGTCTTTATAAGTAAGACTTGCAACAGCCCACTTGTATTATATCGAATTATTTTGCCAACTGTTTTGTTATGCTGTTGACATGAAACCTCATAGTTACTTGTGTAAAAAAACAGGCTTTTGTTTGAATATTTGTGCATACTGAATCATATCCAGGTCAGCAGGCTGTTTTACGAGCATAGAAGATGGTGGATGACTGTAAATGTGCTTCCCTGTCTTTAATCTCATAATCTTGGCTTGTCGAATCTCTCTGCGTCTGCAGCATTGGCACAGCCGTTAGGCTCAAAGGGCATTTGAGGAATTAGCAAAGAGCTTTTCTACAGAAAGTGAACAGTTATTGGGTAATACAAGTAAACTGTAAGAAAGTCTGCTCTAAAAATATCTACATTGTGACAGAAATATTTCAGCTAGCAAGCTAGAGGCCTGGGTGCTGGCTGAAACCCTCAGAATCAGTGTGAAGTGCGACAACCTATTTATTGTACTTCTGTAATCTGATGCGTTTCTGAAAGAAATGGGATATTCAACCATTGAAAATGTAAATATAATGTTTTCTGGGCTTTGAACGTGGTAGTTGCATTGCTGTCTATGCAGGGTCTAGTATTTCATTCAAAAATATCTTCATTTGTGGTCTGAAGTTGACCTACGAGTTTGGAACGACAGTAGGGTGACTAATTAATCACAGAATTTTCATTTTTGGGTGAACTATCCCTCTAATACATGTCTGATATTAGTAGACCTACAGTAATAGACTGAGACTGGCTCCGATTAATAAACTGGATAGTGATGAACAGTGGAGATCGAGTTTCTCCCATCTGGTTTCTTTCCTCATATCGTTTTTAGTGTCACTAAATAGGAGTATCATATCAGCCATCTGTGTCTTCCTTCTTCGTCACGAACACTACTGTGTGTTCCCATCTACCCCCACACTTACGCACACACTGACACGCTCTCGCGCATGCCAATTCCTGCATCATCGATGGGCGCGTTGCTATGGTAACATAGGAGTGTCAGTGTTAAAGGTGCATTATAGCAGCGTGGTCAGTTGGTGAGTCAGCGACAGGAAAGAGCATTAATCTATCGCTCAGATTGCTCTTCCTGTAATTCTCTCGTTTTATGGACTGCAGTCACATATAGTTTCAGTTTCACTATAGGATATAAAAGCACCTAAAATGTGGTGACAATTAGTGATGCTGACAAAATCACGTGATTTATCCGAGATGGAGGGTTGTACACGTCTGCGTGTTTTTGTGTGAATGTTTTTACATTTTTATTTTTTTAAAAATGTAAAACCCTTTCCAGTAGTGACTGTATGATTTTGAGATCACTGAGGGACTCAAACACGATGCATTTGAATTTGAAGATCAAGGTAAATTGTATTTAATTTGTCTTCCGGGAAACATACAAGTATCTTCTGTTGTTTCCGAAGGGCTAAATGGAAAAAAGTGAAATTTAAAAAAAAATAAGAAAAAATTGGACATCTTCATTCGGTTCAAAAGTTTTCAGCCCCCGGCTCTTAATGCATCGTGTTTCCTTTTGAAGCATCAGTGAATGTTTGAACCTTTTTTTAATAGTTGTGTTTGAGTCCCTCAGTTGTCCTCAGTGTGAAAAGATGGATCTCAAAATCATACAGTCATTGTTGGAAAGGGTTTAAATATGCAAAAGATGCTGAAAAACCAAAGAATCTATCTATATATAAATATACATGACTTTTTTCCTTTTATTCTACCTTGCTATTTATGTTATTTTAAGGTTCTGTAAAGAATGCATTGTCTTCATGGTTGTGTCCAAAAAATGTTACCATGTTTAGTTTTGCTATTTTTGGTAAGTGTTTATCTCAACAATATTGACTCTGCTTTTTGTATATTGAAAAACTTAACCCTCATTCTTTTTACTTTAATCGCAGGACACAATAAATAACAATTCCTTTGGTGAGAAAGAGCGGAGGAAAGAAAAGAAAACCCATTCTTCATCACCGCACATTAAGGGTGAGTAATGGCCACTCGCACCACACAAATGAACATGTCTGAAGAATTGCTGAGACTTGAATTTTCCGATCAAGTAATTTTTCATAATCACTTTAATGCATTAGAGGAATTATCATTAGATAAAGGAAAGAAATACAAGTTGCAGGTGTATTATTGTTCATAATCGTAGGTGTTTTGTAGTATTTGCTTTCATGGAATGAAAATGTGTTTACGTGTTGTAATTAACTTAATGGGATTTTCGTCAATCTACTTACCCAGAGAGTTCATCAGATGTCACTTGTGTGTGACTCTCCTAGTATGAAAAAGGCTTGGATACCGTAAAGCTAATGTGTTTAATTTTTGCTGAAATACATTATTCTGTTTCAGCTTAATACATCAAGGAGTGTAAATACTATGGCTTTTTTCCAATTTGGATGGGTTTGGTATATACTAAAATTATATGCTTCACTGATAATAGGAAATTTGCATTTGGCATATGCAAGCATTAGCAGTGCACCTACTTATACGCCTTAGCAGTCTGTATGAAATAAAAATGTACACTCTTTTATAAACCCACGTTCATCTTTGTAATGCAAATTAAGGTATTTTTGATGAAATCCGAGGGCTTTCTGACCCTGCATAGACAGCAACACAACTGACACATTTAAGGCCCAGAAAGGTATTAAGAACATGGTTAAAGAGCAGGTCATATGGTTTTTAAAAGCGTCCTTATAATGAATTAAAGTCCCCAACAACAGGTTTAAATGCATCTACCATCTGTGTTGCCAAGTCTGCGGTTGTTTTTGTGGGTTAAAGCAACCCCAATAATGTCATACTTAGCCCCTAGAACCAGGGGAACCCAACAAAAAAAGTTGTATTTACACCCCGGAATCTGATTTTTAACAGGGAGCCCCCTCGAAACACAATTGGGCTAGTTTTGAGTAGCAATTGGGTGGGTTTTGCTGTGAAAACCTGGCAACCCTGAGCAGGAACCTATACATAAAACAATAATATAGTGCTCCAATCTGTTCTTAAAATAATGACATAAAAACATTTTGTTTAACACTTATGCAAGCAAATTTTGCCCACAGCTAAAGTTTAGCTGCTAAACTGTAAACGCATAACAAAACAATAATGGTGGTTATGTTAGCCGAGTGCTAACTTGACAAACTGATGAAACACAGTTTGTAAACCAATATATGTCTAGGTTACATTCTTCATTATTAAATTATAACAGCAACAGTCTACATTAATTGACACATTCTTAGGAAATAGTAGGTTCACAGCGAATTATCAGAACTATTTCAGCAAGGTTTACCTGGAAACCTAAAGCTGCACTAGGTATACATCACATATTAGCACAAAAAATAGACATTTTGAGCACTCACTTAGAATGTACACATCAATCTTACTTACAGGCTGTGATTTGGAGACGCTTGTTAGTCCAAATAAATTAGATTAGAAGCTAAAGAAGATAAAAGCCAAGATTAGAGAAGCCGTCCTCAACAAAAAGATGAGCACACAACAAAAGGATCAAATTGTATTGCTGTGGTATTGTGAAAAAAAATTAATTTTAACCACTGATTCTTCACATAATCATCTTTCAACAATGGAAACAAAACAAACTTGCTTTCACAGTGTAGAACACGGCGTCTTCTTGACATGATTTTAACACGCTAACTAGCGGAAGTGTTTGTGGGCCGGTCAGAGTGTTCGTATTTCACGGGCAGGCAGGGATTATGCTAATATGTCACCCAGTGACGTAGATCGGTAACAGAAGATTCGAAAAACATGACGACTCGTTAAGGCAATTCTGCGTCAACTCTTTCTTTTGAGACAATATCTTTATCTATAATGCACTTTTTTGTTTAACAACTTTGCAGACTGTTTACATTTAAGGATAGCTACATTGCAGACTGCAAAAAAATATATTTTTCAAAAACCCAGATGACCTGAGCTCAGTGGCTCAGAGCAATTCACAAGCATGTGCTGTGGTACTCTCGTGAACATGCATCAAAGAGGGACACGGAAAAGAAATTGTTAAATAGTTGTTATTTTTGTTTTCTTTGCACACAAATAGTATTCTCATAGCTTCGTAGCATTACGGTTGAACCACTGATGTCACATGGACTACTTTAACGATGTCCTTACTATCTTTCTGGGCCTTGATTGTGTCAGTTGCGTTGCTGTCTATGCAGGGTCAGAAAGCTTTCAGATTTCATCAAAAATATCTTAATTTGTGTTCCAAAGATGAATGAAGGTTGACATGAGACAAGTTTTGATCTCATATTATGTGATGGCACCTTCCTTAAGATGAAAGATTACACACTTCACCCTCAAAAATAATTAATTCCAATGGCATTGAGCTTTAGAAGAAAAAACTACATACACTGAATTAAAAAATACATTTGCTTTCTATATTGGTTTAAAAGTCATCAGGGTTCATTACTTCCTGTGCCGAGTAAAACTTAGCATTTTGTGTGGCTTTAACTGTGGCATTAACTACCATTTTTACATAATCCTATTCAGATGTTTTTCTCCATTAGGCTTATTGCCTAATGTATAATCTTCTGTGTGTGTGAAACAGGAGATCCGGTGGCCAAACCTGAGCAGGTTAACCTGACCGACGGGGACAAAGTTCAAGCCAGGGCTGACACCAAACCACGGGGCCCTGCCTCCTCTACGAATAAAGCCTCAGCCTTTCACACCAAGAAGAAGGACAAGTTGTCAGAGTCTTTGAACAACCCCAATGCAGTGGCGCCCCTCACACAGGCAGTCATGAGGGGAAAATCCACAGAAGTGACCCTGATAGAGGGTGTCATTGACATCCCGAACATTTGCAAGGAAAAAGCCCGGTATCACACCGTCAACGGTTATAGGGAACAAGTGCAGTATCCGGCGGAGAATGAAGGTACGTGTGAGCAGTTGATCGACAAAAACAAGGACTATCGTATTTCGGAAGGAAATGCAACAGAGGAGATCCACCTCACACCAGTCAACGGTGAACAAGAGCGACCATTTCTGTCCCAGAGCAGCGACAGCAACCGCATGTCCATTAGTTCGGACACGGAGCTTCCTCCCCTTCACTACTACCCATCGGCAGGTTGTCCGAACCCCTCCATTAGCGAGGAGGATGAGGTGTATCCACCCACTCCCCCATGCCGGACTGTCAGCCTCAGCGATGCGGGGGACGCTGGTCAGTGGGCTGAAACCCGCAAGCCTAAAGTGGTAAAAGAGGACACAGTAAAGGCGGTGGCGGTCAGCACGGATGCTTCGGGACTGACGTATGACTCTGTTAAGTACACCCTGGTGGTGGATGAGCATGCTAAGCTCGAGCTAGTGAGTATCAAGGACTGCTATAAAGGTTACGAAAGTGACAGTGACAATACAGTCTACGAGTCTGCCATTGATGAGGATGAGGAGGATCAGGAAGTGGATGAAGAAGAGGAAGAGTCGGGAGCGAGGGGCATGAGGAGAGACACTTCTGGTTTCTCTGCGGATTCCACCACAGACACCACTTCAGACATGCCCCGTTCCCGCAAGTTCATGAACGTCTTCGTGAATGGACGGTCACGTTTCTCTGGTGAGTAATTGGAGCTAATTTGGAATTTAAAACATCCTGTGATTAATTTAAAAAAAATAAATCAATTGTCTTAGCATAGGGGTTATTGCTGAATTGCACAGATCTTAAATATTGTAAGTACTCCTAAATTCGTTAGCCAGTTCTTGTGGTATTTTGGCTACTTTTGACCATGAAACACTTCCATTGTCCAAGTTTAGGAGTTTTGGCTGCCAGTATGTTACAATTTAATGTCAATTTAAACTTTCTAAAGACCATGTGTTCCCAGTAGATGATGGCTTTGTCGTAACTTGTCCTATACAGGGGTTAAACAAACAATATGTGACCCTGGACCACAAAACCAGTCATAAGGGTCAATGTTCTGAAATTGACATAGGACAATATTTGGGTGAGATAAAACTATTTGAAAATGCACAAAAATGGAGAAAATCACCTTTAAAGTTGTCCCAAAGAATTCCTTAGCAATGCTTAGCAATTACTAATCAAAAATTAAGTTTCAAAATATTTACAGTAGGAAATTTACAAAACATCTTCATTGAACATGATCTTTACTTAATACCTTAATTTTTTTTAGCATAAAAGAAAAATGGATAATTCTGACTCATACAATACATTGTTGGCTATTGCTACAAACAAACCCGTGCTACTTAAAACTGGTTTTGTGGTCCAGGGTCAGGGTCATATGCTTCAGAAAGAATATATGCCTTATACATTTACAAAAACTAGCTCTTCTTGTGAAGCTTAACATCCATTAACCTTCTATATGCAGTGGATACACCCAATAAAGGCAAGAGCGGTGTGTGAAAGGCTTAGAAAGAATGGCAAAGGGCCAAGTATTGAACCCTGCAGCACCCCTTCAGTAATACATCTGCCAAGACTTTGCAAGAACTACAGATTTTCCTCATTAATTGCTTTGCTAAAATCACACCCACCTTTTACCAGCCAGGGATCAAGATGATGAAATTCAGCCACCGGTTCTTACTGAAACGTCTCTATCCTTTGTTGTTCTTGTTGTGACAATGAACGTTTGTTCTCCCACTCAGGTGCTGAGTTTGGATTCTTCTCCTGTGTTATTAATGGAGAGGAAAGAGAACAAAGCCACAGAGCAGTGTTCAGGTAAGGATTCGATCGAATTCTTAATGCACTGTTGAGAAAAACAAGAAAAACCCTGTCCCAAATGGAACATTTAATGTGCACTTGCAGTCTTACGGACTTACAATGGCGTATCCATTAAGTCCACCGTAGGTCTCCGTCATTTTAAAGTTCAGAAGGGTGCTCGTGAGCGCCCCCCTTTGCGGCCTTCAATACGCATTTCTACCCGACAGTCAAAGCAGCATTACATCACTAAAGTGTGAACTCAGAGAAAGACCGCAAGGGTTTAGGGTGCAATTAGGGACCAAGTGACTTATAAGAGATACTAAAAAAATAACCATGCCGACTCTGCTCATGAGTGGTAAACTAAATTTTGGCTTGATTACAGGTTTATTCCTCGCCATGATGATGAGTTGGAGTTGGAGGCGGATGACCCCTTACTGGTCGAGGTGCAGGCTGAGGATCTATGGTGCGAGGCCTACAACATGCGCACTGGATCCAGAGGCATCTTCCCTGCATTTTACGCTGTCAAGGTCACAAAGGATGAACTTGTTAAAGGTAAACCTTGGCTTTGCTTTAGTATTCTAAGTATTTGAGATTTTCTGGACAGTATAACATTTTTTTTTTCACTGACAAAAATGAGACAATAATAAAATAAAACTCGTTTTAAATGACCACAACAATGACTAAAATCTACTGCCATTTTCGTCAACTAAAACAAACGAGACGAAAATGTTACTGAGGAATGATTTGGGAAGAGATTCATTCAGAACGAATCTGCTGCCTCCGTGGTTAGGAGGTTAGATGTGTATATTTGAACTGTATCACTGCCTATTGATTTATCTGGTGGGAAATAGCTAACATGCATTTGGTCATATGTTTGGTCATACGTTTGGTCATACGTTTCTCATCAAACGTTCAAAAATGTATATATCTGGGAGTAAGAGAAGAGGAGACATATGGATAAATTTGAAAAAACTCAATTCGGTCCGGTTTTCTGAGCATACACAGCGCACGAGTACTCTTTCATGTCTTGTGAACGGAGAAATACACACAAAATGATGTTGAATTGTCCTTTTGACAAGTATTCATGTAAACACATTTGGTTACGTCTTGGGTGAACGTAAACAGTTGGGAGACTATCAGACGTGTATCAGTACATTGCATGCATGCGTTCGGTTTTTTAAGGGACAGCAGCCTATTTTACTTGCTATTGTCTGTGACATTGATGTTAATCAAGCAGCAAAAGAAAGACAGATAATCACTTACTGTTCTTCACTGAATCACTTTAGTATCCTTATAAAGATTAATCTAAATTTATTTATATACATGTTATATAATTTTACTGTCAAAGCAGTAACTAAATCAGTATACTATCATCTCAAAAACATTGCAAGAATTAGATGTTTTGTTTCCAGGCAAGACTTGGAGAAACTTGTCCATGCCTTTATCACAAGCAGGGTGGATTATTGTAATGGTCTCCTCACTGGCCTTCCCAAGAAGACCATTAGACAGCTGCAGCTCATTTGGAACGCTGCTGCCAGGATTCTAAATAGAACCAGAAAATCTGAGCATATCACACCAGCCCTCAGATCTTTACACTGGCTTCCAGTTATATTTAGGATTGATTTTAAAGTACTTTTACTCATTAATAAATCACTCAATGGCCTAGGACCTAAATACATTGCAGATATGCTCACTGAATATAAACCTAACAAACCACTCAGATCATTAGGATCGAGTCAGTTAGAAATACCAAGGGTTCACACAAAACAAGGGGAATCTGCTTTTAGCTATTATGCTGCCCGCAGTTGGAATCAGGTTCCAGAAGAAATCAAACGTGCTAAAACATTAGCTACATTTAAATCTAGACTCAAAACTCATCTGTTTAGCTGTCCATTTACTGAATGAGCACTGCACTACGTCCAAACTGATGTATTTTAAATCAGTTTTTAAAGTTTTAAATTCTTTGTTTTATTGTTGTGATGATTGTTTTTCTGATTATTTTATTTCCTTTTATGTAAAGCACTTTAAATTGACACTGTAAAAAACAAAAAAACACAGTTTGTTGAGTCAGCTTAAAATAATTTGTTACCCTGCTGCCTTAAAATGTTAAGTTCAGTCAACTCAAATAAGTTTAGTCAACTTGAAATGTTAAGTTGTATTAAGTGACAACTTAGATATTTGAAAGCTGGGTAAGTAACCCAGCTGCCTTAAAATTTTAAGTTGAATCAACTTAAATATCTACGTTGTCACTTAGTATAAATTAACATTTCAAGTTAAATAAACAGTTTTAGAGTTGACTGAACTTAAAATTTTAAGGCAGCCAGGTAACAAATTATTTTAAATTGACTCAACAAATTGTTTTTTACAGTGCATTGTGTATGAAATGTGCTATATAAATAAACTTGCCTTGCCTTGCCAATATGAATATATGTCTGCTTGAAATAATGATGAATGTAGTAAAAAAGTTGTTATAAAAAATGCATAATTAGCCTATAAAACTATTAGTATTTAATTGAAAAGAAGACCATGTTCCATTTAATTTTAAAATAAAGGCATGTTGCATGTCACAGCAGTTAAATCTGTGTCTATCATGATAAAACCTTAATATCAAAATACCTATGTAATAAGTTTGTAAATTTTAGAGAAATGCTTAATAAATGCATTACACTGTAACAAAACCTATTCGATTTTAGCCAACTAAAATCTACTGTAGATTTAGTCGATTAAAAACTTATGATATATAGTCGACTAAAACTAGACTAAAACTATTCAGATGACTAAAATATGACTAAAACTAAATGGCATTTTAGTCAAAAGACTATGACTAAGACTAAATTAAAACTTGCTGTCAAAAATTAACACTGTTTGTGCATTGAGCAATAATGGCCTTCTCTGTCTACTGTGATTTTATTCAGAGGTCAAAACTGACTGGATGGACAAGTTCTGGGTAAAATTCCTTGGTTCTGTTCAAGTGCCGTATCACAAAGGGAACGACGTGCTTTGCGCTGCCATGCACAAGGTATACTAATCCGTTTCTGCATTATAATTCTGCCCTGCATTTCCACAATACATAATTAAAATGACATGATGTTGTTCATATGTAATCTGATGTTCATGTGCAATCTGATTATGTCAACAGATAGCATCAAACAGACGAACAACAATGCAGTTCAGCCCCCCTTCGCCTTGTATTCTGGAAATCAACACGAGAGGAGTGAAAATCATCGTTCAGGATGACTGTCAGACTTCTGGAAGGGTTTGTATACTGCATATTGTACTGTATAAGTTATTCAGTCAAGGCTTGAGGGTGTTTATAACCTTATTTAACCATTTCTTATATTTGAAGTTATACATATTTATCTCTCATATGAAATTTTCAACATTTTTGAAACTTTTCAATCTTGAAATATTATACTAATTTATATGATCTTATCAAAAATATTGCCTTGGCTTCATGTTGTAGCTAGATGTTGCCACCGAAAGACTATACACTCTGACGCAACACTTGCAGTCCCACAGTTATACAATGAAGCGTCTTAAGATCGAATGGTAATCTGTAGCTATAATGTGGGGGGATCTCGCCCCTTAAGCCCCTCTGAGTGAATTAGTGAGCGTGCTCAGTGATGTAAATCACAGGGTTCAGGAGTTAAGCGCACATACTGAGATCGACCTCACACCACACTGACATGATGTGCTTACACTAATGTGTTTTAATCCCAGCTGCTGATTAGACCAATCAGTCTTTCTTTTCATATTTTACAGGGTGAGAAGTGCTTTCACTTTTTTCAACTGAAAAACATCTCCTTCTGCGGGTGCCATCCGAAGAACAAGAAGTGAGTTTGAATGGAAATGCATGGTTTCTCTCAAAATGCTATTATTAGATTCTTTCTGTCCATTTCGACTAGCTCTGAAGTGAAAAT
Organism: Labeo rohita; assembly: GCF_022985175.1. Classification (NCBI taxonomy): domain Eukaryota; kingdom Metazoa; phylum Chordata; class Actinopteri; order Cypriniformes; family Cyprinidae; genus Labeo; species Labeo rohita. Next base: position 17,477,511 of record NC_066893.1, read on the forward strand.
AAGGGTGAATTAGTCAAATAAATTTTAAACAATCAATTATTTTTTTCATATAGTAATGTTGAAAACAGTTGTGCTGCTTAATATTTTTGCAGATATGTTTTCAGGGCTCTGGTGAATAGCAAAAGAACAGCATTTATTTGAAACAGAAATCATTTGTAATATTAGAAATGTCTTAACTGCCACATTTGATCAATTTAATGCATCCTTGCTGAATAATAAGAAGAAAAATTCAATGGCAGTGTAGATGCAGAGACTGTTTTAAGATTCTTAATCTGGGATTGAGAGTTAGTAGTCACTTACATAAAACTGTAAATACAATAACCCAATTTGTATCCATCTACAACTCCCCCTACAGGGAAAAAGAGAACATACAACGACAATACAAACACATTCTTGACAGTAAATCCTCCATCATATGTTTTTTCAGGTATTTTGGGGTAATAACAAAACATCCAGCATACCAGAGATTCGCCTGTCATGTGTTCTTCTCAGATGATACAACCACAAAGCTGGCTGAATCTATAGGGTGAGTTCTCTAGTCACTTAAAGATCCCACAAACACAATTTTCGATTTGACTTATTTTCTGTCGATACACTAACTCTTAAATTGTGGAGCATATCCTACTCATTTAACATACTGCTTTCAGCATATTGCTGTATATAAAAATACATATGTAACCCTGGACCACAAAACCAGTCTTAAGTCGCTGGGGTATATTTGTAGCAATAGCCAAAAATACATTGTATGGGTCAAAATTATTGATTTTTCTTTTATGGCAAAAATCATTAGGACATTAAGTAAAGATAATGTTCCATGAAGATATTTTGTAAAATTCCTACTGTAAATATATGAAAACTTAATTTTTGATTAGTAATATACATTCTTAAGAACTTTATTTGGACAACTTTAAAGTCCATTTTCTCAATATTTAGATTTTTTTGCACCCTCAGATTCCAGATTTTCAAATAGTTGTATCTGGACCAAATATCGTCCTATCCAAACAAACCATACATCAATTGAGCTTATTTAGCTTATTTATTCAGCTTTCAGATGATGTATAAATCTCAATTTTGAAAAACTGACCCTTATGACTGGTTTTGTGATCCAGGGTCACATATACAGTAGTATACATTTGATAATTTGCTAGGTGATGTTGCTAGTTGGTTGCAGGGCGTATCATCATTTTTCTAGTAAGCGTCTGATTGGGAAGTATAAAACTATTCATTAATATATAGTCTATTTTCCCACAAAGAGAGTTTACTTGCTTTTACTTGTATGCTTACAGATCATTTTTCCCTTAGTGAAATGAACTAAACTAGCTGGTTACAAGGTGAATCACAAGGTTACAAACTTTGATTTAAAGCCGAGAAGTATTTGAAACAAAGGTACAAGACTGTGTGGCTTTACTGAGGGAATGAGCTACAATCCCATGAAGCATTACGAATTACAATCAAATTAAAAACAATAGAAAAATATAAAACTATTGATTTAAAAATGCTGTAGTAGTTAAGTGGTTTGAGAGCATATGTAGACTGTGTACTTCTTTTGGTGCAATTTGTCGTGATTCACTGATTGGTGGAGAATTTCAAAAGAATCATGGGTAATGTAGTTTTTCACCAGGAATTCTGCTGTTAAACATGAGTGTTTTGAAAAGCATATAACAACGATTAAGGAATTCACCCAAAAATGAAAATTCTGTCATTAATTACTCACCTTCATGTTGTTGCAAACCTGTAACACCTTTGATCACCTTCAAAACACAAATTAAGATATTCTTGATGAAATCCAAGAGCTTTCTGACCCTGCATAGACAGCAACAGTCCTATCATGTTCAAAGCACAGAAAAGTAGTAAGGACATTGTTAAAATAGTCTTTATGACATCAGTGGTTCAACCCTAATATTATTAAGCTATGAGAATAGTTTTTGTGCGCGAAGAAAACAAAAATAACGACTGTATTCAACAATTTCTTCTCTTGTCTCTCTTCGACGCATGTTTACAAGAGTAACACGTCTATGCAAGGTCAGAAAGCTCTTGGATTTCATCAAAAATATCTTAATTTGTGTTCCGAAGATGAACGAAGGTCTTAAGGGTTTGGAACATTAAAAATCAACTCCAAAATGGGGAAAATTAATGGGGTTTGTACTTTCAGAACCTGACCGTTGAACTCTTATGTTAACATATGGCAGAACCCCACTTTTTGAGGCAAAAATGACTTTTGTTCTGTTCCGGAGTCAATTCTTGGAAGCATAAACAAAGACAAAACTCATTCTAGTTCTAAAATCACATCTACACCTTCCCAAAATGCAATTAAAATGCATATGGTATATAAATACTTTTGTTTTCACAGGAAAGCTTTTCAGCAGTTCTACAAAGAACATATGGAATATTCCTGTCCAACAGAAGACATCTTCCTCGAATGACCTTCAGTCTACTCGTATTTTTCCATTATCACATACTATATGAGGTGTCGCATGATGGTGGTTTTGAGCCTCTTTGTAACGTGTCATGTTGATGATATAATGTTGATGTCTATTTTAGACAAATGTTAAAATCAAAACAGATATCAGCTACAGCGCAACTACTTTCACATCGTACAGCTCGAGTATTAATGACTGGTGTAAAGCCTTACGAAGTTTAATAAAAAAAAAAAAAATGTTTGATGTGACTTGTAAAAATAACTTGTGCAAAGTTTGGTTTTGAATTCATTCGAAGCACAATGTCTGATGCATTAATGAAGGAAGAAACAACACATTACAGAAAGGAGATATTAAAACAACTGTATGTACGTTTTTTACCTTGAAATATCAGCTTCAAAACCGTGCTCACATAATCTGAGGCGAATGGTTTCTGTTTCCCGCGCTTCTCTTCAAACGCCTGTGAGAGGGTACAAAATACCGCGAAAATGGCGGATTGCTTAATGGCGTCAACAAATGCACGTGTACAGCTGTTGACTGTAATAACGACAGCGAATTCAACTCTTTTAACTGTAGGGGGCTCCAAAGTCGCAAAAAAAATACACATACAGTTGCTTTAAAGCAAGACTGGATCCAAAATCAAAGTTTATCTGAAACCAAAGCTATATTGAGCTACGTCCTTCTTCACTCAGAATGGATGTGAACCATGTAATTGAATTCAGCCCAGTCTGTCCATCTGGTATCCCACTATGTGAAACCCCAGGTTACAGACCACTTTCCAACCTTTCTCAAATCGTTTTGAAAGGGTGGTTAGCACCGCTTTGAACCCAAGGTTATGAAACCATGATCCAGAGCATTGCTGTGCCACAATTTCAAGTGTTGTATGTTAAATAGGGTAATTACTGACGTTTATCTTCAGTCAGTTGCGCACTATGAAGTCTCATCAATACAATAGGCATCCATGCTTATGTCTGTGAATGCTTTTTTCTTTTTGGTTCTCGTACTAAATGTTTATATGTGCTTATATTCCCATATGTTGCTCTGTTAAACAGAGCGTAGTCTGGGCTTATTCGCATTCTGCTTCAGTCTCAGTATCCCTGGCGTATGTAGCTGTGAAAACCAAATAATTTAATTTTCTTTTTACATATTATATTAAATATCTTATTTATAATTATATTGAAATGGAAAATCTTAAAATATATTATTCTGGCACTTGAAACATATATAAGGAGAGGATGCAACACTACTGTCATAATGACAGAAATGGTGCTGAGGAACACGGCTTTCTGGTAATGAACAATTTGTGCTTTCTCATTCAGTTTTTCTTTTTCCCAGATACAAAAAGAACAATTTTAAAGCCAAGGCCTAAAATGAATCCATCTTCACCAGTCCTTTCAAAATGGCACATCCTCACAGCATGCGCTTACCTAATATGCAATATTCACTAAACGAGCAGTTTTCATTGAATAGATCAGCAGGCCAAATGGTTTTCTGTACAACAGTGTGAAGATGTTTTGCTTGGTACGGCCATTTTGAAAGGTGGTATTCCGTTGTTAGGATCATTTGTGTCTGCAAAAAATATCTGCGAACCAATCCTGCAAAATCACAAGTTGTGCCTATTTCATTTATCACTGTACACAGTTTTGGTTTTTTTTGGATGATCATAACTGTTCTGTGGAACCCATAAAGTTAAATCCTATTTGTAAATGGTTCGTCTTGGTGTCTGATTATTATAAGTGTGTGTGTGTATGTGTTACATAAACAAAAGATTTTTTTTAACTCTTTAAAAGTTTGGGGTCTCTCAGTCTCACCAAGGCAAGAGTTTATTTGATCAAAATACAGTAAATATTGTGAAATATTATTACAATTTAAAATAAGTGCTTTGTATTTTAATATATTTTAAAATGTAATTTATTCCTGTGATGCAAAGCTGAATTTTCAGCATCATTACTCCAGTTTTCAGTGTCACAACCTATCAGAAATCATTCTAATATGCTGATTTGGTGCACAAATGTAGAAAATTTTGAAAGAACATTTATTGTAAATATATATGTCTTTGTAACAATTTAGAAGTCAAAAAGTAATTTTTGATGAGTTCAATGCATTCTTCCTAAATAAAATTTAATGAAATTATTTTAAACAAATATATACCCTATTGAACTCAAATATGACACTCTCTAGGCTTAACCTCTTAAAGTTAATTATTATTAAGAAGTTAATATAAAATATTTGTAATTTCAGACAATAGTGCTGACCAATGTGTTTATTTTTTTTAATTTATGCTTTAGCAATGGAAGAAGCTGGGTTACAGAGACGCCCACAGAACTGGAAGGTAGTGAACACAGACATGCATCAGCACTATTAAAACAACTTCTAATCAAATTAGTGAACCGGCACTAACAGTTATCTACAAAAAGCATAAAGATGCTAAAAAGCAGGTCTTTGCATGTTAATTCTCAGAAGAGTCTGTCTCCTCCGTGGACCCGTCGCTCTCCATTTCAATCCTCTTGCGTTGGTGCAGGGACTTGCGCGGTGAGGCCTTCTTGGACATTTCCTTCTGTCCCACAGCGCTGCTGCTGCTGTTGTTGGACGTCGGGCTGATGGCGACTTGAGCTATGCTGGAAGAATAACAGAAACGTACTATCAAATGCTAGTACATTAGTTTTAAAAAAGTATCAAGTATAAAAAGATCGTTAGCAAGCTCTCTGTCTTTTAATAACAGACGCAAGTGACTGTAATATACTCTTTGAAGCAAGTCCGTCTCTCTCACAGTCTCTCCAGCTCCTGGTCCATCTCTGGATCAATCAGCAGGTCCGATTTATTTGGAAGAGCACCTGATAAATATATGATGCAGGATGAGGCATTTATTTTAGATTTCTAATTGTTAAAAGTTACAAGTATTCAGAAATACATTTAAGCATCATCTAATGCTCACCGATGTCTTGGTTTACTCCCTCATGTTTGGTCAAGGCCATCAGGAAGCCATAGAAAGACACTCGCTGACCGCTCTCTAATATCTCCTTAATGGCAACAGTGGAAGGAAATCTGGGAATACATTAATAGTGAGTAGTGAGGATGGCTATTTTATTCATATTTAGTGATAAAGAAGTTTTTATATCCACCTTTTCTTCCTGTACGAATTGGCGCGGCCATTTGTACATTTTATGGGTGTGGCTTCCGGTCTCATCCGCGTCCAGCTATTTTTAGCTGTACAAAACTGTTCGTTTTGCTGCTTGATATTGCAAATTGGTGTGTCTTACTATATTATTTTAATGTATTATCTTAATTATGAACAATGGTTTGTAGTGCGAACAGTTTTACTGTTTACTGCATATTGTTATTCTTCTCGTTATTTCCCTATAGCAGATAATGAACCGGAAATCTCACCCATAGGCTTACTTCCACGTTAAAGAAAAAGGTGGATAAGCTTACTATTATAATTGTATCCATATTTAAATATGGATGCAATAATTATATTCAATTAAATATAATTATATTTATATATACATTGAATATAAAAAAATTAAATAGCAAATTCAAGAGTAAAAAAAAATATAGATTAGTTTTTTCTGACAAAATGCAATTGTATATGGTTAAATGTATTAAATGAAGCTAGTGTTAAAACTTATTTTAAACTTTTTTTTTTTTTAAATCTGTAATTTTATATAATAAATAATAATAAAATATATAAAATGAAATAAAATATTATATAGTTCAAAAAATTTTACCTTAAAAGAAAATGTAAAACTGCTTGTCAACTGATATAAATTTGAAGGTTGAAGTTAGGTATCTCACAGTATCAGTTTTTATTACTACACGATTATCATGGTAAAAAATTCACACTAATGATATAATCACAAATCTATAGAAATCTTGAAAAAAAGAGAATATTTTCTTATTATTATTTTGAAATATTATGGTTATCATTAATACTGGTAAATCACGACACCCCAAATTACACGATAACGATATTTCATTTTTTTTTTTTTATATCAGTATCTATATACATTGCTAAGTACTAAAATTGCTAAAACTGTAACTATAACAAAAATAAAGAAATAGAATTTTTTTTTTTGTCTTACTTGTGCTTGAACCTCTCACAAAGTCCCTCTATACATTCACAAAAGATGGAGGAGTCTACGCCTTCTTGAGGGTTCGGCTCTTCGTTGGCGGCGCTGGATAACTGCTCCACTGATGTGGAGGTCGGGACTATGACGGTGTTTGGGTTCTTCCCTGACAGCAGGTCTTGGTAAATCACAGACACACTCTCCACAAACTCTGTGAAAGTGAATGAGGATGAGATCATTCCAATGAAAGACAGAACCTCGGGTAACCATAGAAACGCTCTCACATGGTAGTGATGATGTCACGCTGGCCTTTTGTTACAACCGCTGTTAAACTCTCAAGGTCAGAACGGCTTTTGTTGTAAGCAAGACCTTTAAATATCACCAGTGCTTTTGTGATTGGATGCTTGACTAAAAACATTTTTTTTTTACATTAAGATTTTAGTTTTCATTTTATATGACTGTATAAAGAAAACCATATACACTACCAGTCAAAAGTTTTTGAACAGTAAGATTTTTAATGTTTTTAAAGAAGCCTGCTTCACCAAGTGTGTGTTTACTTGATCCAAAATACAGCAAAAGCAGTAATATTGTGAAATATTTTTCATATTTAAAACAACTGCTTTCAAAAGCCTGGAGTCAGTATATTTGTTTTGCTTTATTTAGCAGAAAATTGATTTAAATTGATTAAAATTTATGATAAAGAGATTTATAATCCTACAAAGGATTTCTATTTCAGATAAACGCTGTTCTTAAAACTTTCTATTCATCAAAAAAACCTGAAAAAAATCTTTTCAACATAATAATAATAAATGATTTTTGAGCAGCAAATCAGAATAAGTTACATTTTAAAATATATTCAAATACAGTACTTTGGATCAAATAAATGCAGGCTTGGTGAGCAGAAGAGACTTCTTTAAAAAAAACATTACAAATCTTACTGTTCAAAATCTTTTGACTGGTAGTGCATTTTAAGTGTTTTTTCAATATTTAATTTTAATTCACTTAAAATGTTTTGATTTTTGCAATAAAGTAGGTTCTGTGACTTAAAAACTTTAAGATCCTCAATACTTACAAAGTAAATAAACAAATTACAGTTGCAATTGCAGCTTGATATTATTTTCTATATTTTTATTATATTATATGATATGATATTATAAAGTTTATACCTTCATAATAAAACTGGATTTGGAATGAATAAATAAAATCTGAGAATGACATTAGACAGTCTGTGGCATCATCTATCAGGACAATCCTACAACAGAAAGAAAATATGAAGATTAATCACTTTCAAAGTATCAATGTGAAAGAAGGGAAAGGTCAAAGAAACAAAAAAAAACCAAATATGAATCTACCTGGCTGCATTTTGTACCATCTCAGTCGGAAAGTCAGGACATAACAGCTGTAAAAGTGAACTGTATTCTGACATCGCTAACAGATCTGCAATAAGAAACAGCTGTATTTATTCACTGGAAACACACCAATTCGAGGAAATAATATAAAGAATTATGGCTTGACTTAAAGGGATAGTTCACACAAAAATTAAATTTTAAGTAGTTAAGTAGTTTGAGAGCATATGTAGACTGTGTACTTCTTTTGGTGCAATTTGTCGTGATTCACTGATTGGTGGAGAATTTCTAAAGAATCATGGGTAATGTAGTTTTTCACCATGACTTCTGCTGTTAAACATGAGTGTTTTGAAAAGCATATAACAACGATTAAGGAATTCACCCAAAAATGAAAATTCTGTCATTAATTACTCATCCTCATGTCATTCCAAACCCGTAAGAACTTTGTTTATCTTCGGAACACAAATTAAGATATTTTTGATGAAATCCGAGAGCTTTCTTACGCTGCATAGACGGCAACGCAACTGCAACATTCAAGGTCCAGAAATGTAGTCAGGACATTGTTAAAATAGTCCATGTGACATCAGTGGTTCAACCATAATTTTATGAAGCTACGAGAATACTAAAAATGTACTCAACAATTCTTCTCCTTCGTGTCACCCTAGCACCATTTTGGAAAGTACCATAAAATGTATAAAATTATGGTTTAACCACTGATGTCACATGGACTGTTTTGTCAATGTTCTTGGTGTCTTTCTAGACCTTGAACGTAGTAGGGCCCTTGCTGTCTATGCAAGGTCAGAAAGCTTTCGGATTTCAGTAATTAACGAGTAATGACAGAATTTTCAGTTTTGGTTTCACTATCCCTTTAAAAAAGGAAAAACACCACATTTGCCTCTGCTTACCCCCATTCTTTCCAATCTGTCTGAAGCATTTCCAGAAGATATGGATGAAGGACTCTCTGTTATGAGGAGTGGCCTTGATATAACTGAATTCTCTGAAGAGCACATGATTTCCATTCTTCACACTGGTAAAACTGCAAAATGATATTACATTTTGGGTCATGCAACAACATGTAGAACCAAAATACGAATAATAAATATTTTATTCATATATGTAATGTTATTATTATTAATTTCCAGTAATAACTAAATAATAACAACTTACTATTCTGCAAAATATCGGACCACACCAAACTGAGTGTATTCCTCTTTATGTTCAAGCAGCTGTGTGACCGCATCGTTGAGATAGAAGAGCACATTGGTTTCAGCTGGAAAGTAAAAAGAAAAGGCAATGACAGTGACGTTAGCGTCTTAATTCTTTTCAATGCAACTGTCAATCATTCAAGAAGGCATCTTGGAACCGATTGCAGCTTATCAATCTGCGAACCAACAAGCAACAATAGCCCAAACATACCTAAATACTCGTCAACAGTGAGGCTGAATCGATCCGTATTCATTTTCATGGTGTTTTATGGTGTTAAATGATTAGTTCAGCCGGGATGCAGATGCGGTACATGACTCTGCTTGTATCCCGTTCAGAATGGAGTCTCTAAAGCTGCTTTAGCGGTCAGTGTGTCCACTCTGCACTGCGCCAGACGCCAGAGTTACAGTTTCTTAGGGTTAAGTTCTAAAATAACAGGTAAAACGTTATATTAATCCATTTAAATAGACTTTATTCTCTTATTTAAAGAATATAGACTCGTTATAAATCGGTATGTATTTTTTCTCCCAACGCATTTCTATTGTATTTGTGTAAGAACCTGTTTAAATACATCTAGGGATATAAACCAACCAATAGACGACGCGGTTGAGCAGCACGTGACACAACACGGAAGTGAGCGCTGGGTGGAGTCTCGCCCTCATTTTTGAAAAATGCTTGGCTGTGTTTCGTCAGTTTTGTTGATGCAGCCGCGGCTATGGAAACCCGCGCATGCGCAGCGCAGCTGTTTTACTGCGCCCATATGGCTGGCCATTTAAATACTAATCCACGAGGATCTGCAATTAAGTATTTTTGTGCCGCCACACTGCGTTGTGTATCCAGTTACAAAAGCATAAAATGTATTTAGTTAATTAAAAAGCTACACTTTATTTATTATAGAAGTTCATGCAAATAAAAAACCTTGATAGATTATGTAAAATTATTATGTATTAATTACGTATTAATATTAATTATTAATTTACATGAACTGTTTTGTGTATTCACAATGTTTCAGGGTTTGTATTCTTGTCGCAAAAATTGTATTCTTTACTGCAAACGCCATACGACCATATAAAGATTAAACATGAACATTTTAAATTGCCTGCTCACTTTATTGATGCACAAACATATTCAAACCCTAACGTACATATCCAATAAAAGCGTGTTTAACAGCATAAAAATGCACTCTACAGCCTATAACAAACGAAGTGGTGGTTTGAATGAAAGCTAGGCGTCTCCTCCTTCTGTCTCCCCGCCCTCGGAGGCGTTTCAAAGCCTGGAGAGTAATGACCAAATATCGGTCCCAGCTGATGAAGATCGCCCTGTCTTCCCTCTCTAAAAGCAGGTAACTGAAATTTATATATTTACGTGTGATCGGGAGAGATCGGAGATTGTTAGGCGAAAGCGTTTTAAGCGTTTTCCGCCTCGTTATTGGTTGCTGCGTTTTATTTGAGGGCCTCGGTTTTAGTGACGGACTGAATAATATCAAGTCGCTTTTATATCAGTGACAAACAATAGTGTGAGTCGGGTTTTTCATTTTATCGTCACATATCAGGTTAGATGAAACGACAAGGACCGATTTTGACATTTCAAACGTTGTGTTTGTGAAAATGGCGATATTTGGTTGAATCGCCTGATGGTTTAAGCTGTTGCAGGACTAACAGACAGTCAGTCAGGGCCGCGTATGTGCTAACAGCTAACCGGTATATTTAAATTTAGCCATATTTGCGCGTCGAAACTAAACAAACCATAGACGGAAATTGTTTTAGAAAGCTATAAGGAATAGATATGCTATGTCCTGATTATAATAGGGACGTTTTTTAACATTTTATCTTGTAAAGAGCGACGGCCCGAGCGACAGCAGCTGCGGGTCACTAACGGCTCTGCTGCACCTCGATAGTGTTTTCACATGTGATGCGCTGAAACCACTGTAACGTTTTTTAACCTCTCAAACTGCTTCATTTATCTTTATTTAAACTGTTAAGTCATTTAAACTGTACATATTACGTATAACACGACTTGTTTGCTTTTTATGTTTGTTTTGGGCGGGCTCAATTGGCGGTACTTTCTGCATCCATCATTTTTCGACACGTATCTATGGTGTTTTCCTCACTTAAAGCTTGGGCTTTTGTATTTAAGGATTTGCTTTTCGGCCCGGATCGATATGTAATATGAAACTAGCCTCTTCTGGGAGATGCATTAGTGGATGTTGCTCTGCTTTGGCTGCAGATCTGGATGATGTGTGCATTTGCTGTTGCATTTCTTCTGTCTGGCTGGAGGTTGTTGTTGTTGAAATGCATGTGGATGATGATCTTGCAAAGTTATTGTGACATGCTTGTTAAGTTTCCCGTGTCATCTTAATTACATTCGTTCTTAATGCTTTAGATGGTTGAGATGTTTGTTGCATGCATCAGATGAGCTCAAACGTGTCTATAAACATTTCAAATTCTGTAACCTTTACATACTTACTGCAGAAAGCTGTGATGAAGTGTAAAAGTTGGTTTGATTGCAATAGACTTTTTTTCCTTCTGCTTTGTATGCAGTGCCAGCAACCAAAGTTTCCCCTTCTTTTGTTTAGTTGAATAGATAAGACAGACAGAAAACAGCCATGGGGGATGACAGTGAATGGATGAAGTTACCCATCGACCAGAAATGTGAACACAAGGTGAGTGATCCTGGTTACTTTTGTTTCATCCCATCCAAAAAACCTCAGACGGTGTAAGAAGACCAGCTTTTGTGGTTGTAGAACTAAACTGTCAGCAGGTCGCTTGGTTGTTGCCTTTAGAGATGAATGCATGCAAAGCATTGAATTAAACACAGGTAATGTCTTTAGGGAAAATATAACACCCATGTTGTCAGCAATTTCATTTACAAGTGAACTTTACTATATGGGTAAGTCATTTTGTGTCTCTTGTATCCTAAAATGCATTTAGAGTTTATAATAAAAAACGAAGTGTTAGTTTGCAATCATATGATGTTTTACTCTATGGTTTTACCACTGCAAACTGGACATTTTAAAATCATTTTAGGTGTTTATCAGAGTGTATTATATATAAATAAAATGTATTAAAACACTGTTTTAAAACGTTATACTTGGTAATGTTGTGTGTATATATACACGGAACTGCTCAAGGAACGTTTATCAATGTTGAAAATGGTTATGCTTAATATTTTTGTAGAAACAATGGTACATTTTTCAGGATTCTTTGAATAGAAAGTTAAAATTGGAGCATTTATTTAGAATAGAATGTGAATAAAATGTGCTGAACCCAAACTTTTTGACATGAATATAATATGTGACCCTGGACCACAAAACCAGTCATGAGTAGCACGGGTATATTTGTAGCAATAGCCAACAATACATTGGGTCAAAATTATTTTATTTTTTTTTGTTTTTGTTTTTTAATGCCAAAAATCATTGGGATATTAAGATCATGTTCCATGAAAATATTTAGTAAGTTTCCTACTGTAAATGTATACACTTTTCGTAATTTGCATTGCAAATAACTTAACTTAGACAAATTTAAAGGTGAATTTCTAACATTTAGGTTGTTTTTTTTTTTTTTTTTTTTTTTTTTTTTTTTGGCACCCTCAGAATCCCGATTTTCAAATAGTTGTATCTCGGCCAAATATTGTTCTATCCTAACAAACCATACATCAATGTCAAACCTATTTATTCACATTCAGAAGATGTATAAATCTCAATTTCAAAAAATTGACCCTTATGACTGGTTTTGTGGTCCAGGGTCACACATAAATATAAAATATGTATATTACAATGTGTATTCCTTTTAAATTTTAGAGATGGGTTTTCTTTAAAGGTTATTTTAACTAACTAGCTGCTGGAGAACTTTCCTGAGGTGAAATGTAGTGTTAGGTGACACGTTGTTTACGTGTGACGTCTTCCCGCAGTTTAAACCGGTTGGACGATTGCATGATAGATAATGCGCTCCAGCCAATTGCACTGCTGCTTTCAACATACCCTTGGAAGTTCATTCATTTTTTTTCTTGCTGGGACTTGTAATAAAGAGGCGGGACAATCGGGGGGAGATGGTAGTGAGCAGTGCTCCTGTCTGAGTCCTCTAGTTCACTCTGAAAGATGAATTGATCAAGTTTCTTGATAAATTGTTTAATAACTAGTACTTTGCTTTATCAGTCGGATTTTTTGCATATGCAGCAGCACTTTACCACTCAGGATGATAAAGCATTTCATATACAGTGTCCTTGAATTCATGTGTCCTGTATTATAAATAATGGTTTTTAAACGCATGTCAGCCCTTGAAGAAAATGGGTCAGTTACATCAGCTCACAAGCTCATTTATTTGGTTGATCGCTGTCATCATTGATCTTCTGATTTCCCTTAGATTTGGAAAGCGAGATTAAATGGATACGAGGAAGCGTTGAAGCTCTTCCAGAGGATAGAAGATGAGAAGAGCCCAGAATGGGGCAAATACCTTGGACTTATCAAGAAATTTGTAACAGAATCAAATGCCGTAGCCCAACTCAAAGGACTGGAGGCAGCGCTTGCTTTTATCGAGAATGCACACGTGGCTGGCAAGTAAGTAGTCCGTCTTTGTCCCAAAATGGCAGAAGTCTTTGAAAATGGTGCTAGCCGCTACATTTCAAGAGAGTTTCACGAACCACTGATTTTGTCCTTGGAGGATTAATGGTAATGTTTTTTTCCCTCGATCCCTGAGCAGCTCTTTATTTTTCTGTGACCTGTTTTATATGGGATAATGTTTTGTAAGAGCTTTTTGTTTACAACTGAGTTTTGGAACAAAGCAGAAACATGATACCTGGTGAAAGTCTATTTCTGGATTGAGTGAGAGTCATCAGGCAAAGTAGGTGTCTTGTTTAGAAGAACACAGTAGTTTGAACCTATTCTGAAAATGTGGAAATGTACTTCATTTCCTTACTTTACATAAGGAACACTGCGATTTGCTAAATTGCTAGTTAACCCAAAAATGAAAGTTCTGACATTATCCACCCTTATTTAGTTTCAAAACCTTAAGACCTTTGTTCATGTTCAGAACACAAATTAAGATATTTCAGGTGAAATCCAAGAGCTTTCTGTCCCTGCATAGATAGTACCGCAACTGACACGTTCAAGGCCCAGAAAGGTAGTAAGATCATTGTTAAAATAGTCCATGTGACATCAGTGGTTCAACCATAATGTTATGAAGCTACGAGAATACTTTTTGTGCAGAAAGAAAACAAAACTAATGACTTTATTCAACAGTTTCTTCTTCTGTGTCAGTCTTCAAAGTGCATTTAAAAGAGTATCACACCTCCATGTGTTCTGTCTCTCTCTCTTAGTTCATCTGTATATTCTGGTTTAAATGAGTATAGCTGCAAGCAGCGATGAAGGGCCCAAGCCACCAGTGCCAGCGCCACCCTGGTGGCGGCAGAAAAAAACTGTACAGTACGCACATGCATGAAGGCTGGACAAAAAATTGCAAGTCATCCTCTCTGTTGACATCTTAAGACATTTTTACAAAGACTGTTTTATGCACAACATGCGTCTTCCTCTGCTTGTAAACGAGGCACAGTGCATATTGGTTCAACATCAGAATGTCTTGGTACTCTCATGAATGTGTGGCAGAGACTGACACAGAAGAGAAGAAATTATTTTTGTTTTTTCATTTTTGGGCAAGCTAACCATTTAAAAGCAAGCATCTCAGGAAAAAAAGGCCTACATTTCTGCTGCTCCATGTACTGCTTTCCATTATTGAGTTGATGTCTTTGTGACTGTGTCTAAATATAGCTGGACTGAATCTGGTCAGTCATTGTTAATGGTACAGTAAACTCTTTTGTAGAGTATTGATTGTTTTAATTGAGTAGCGTGCGTATATTTGTAGCAATAGCTGAAAATACATTATTTGGGCCATTTATCAATGTTTCTTTTATGCCAAAAATCATTACGATATTAAGATCATGTTCCATTAAGGTATTTTGTCAATTTCCTACCATAAATGTATCTCACCTTAGCTTTTGGTTAGTAATATGCATTGGTAAGAACTTCATTTGAACAACTTTAAAGGCAATTTTTCTCAGTATTTTTAGATTTTTAAAATTATCATTATTATTATTTTTTTTATTTATTTTTGGGGTTTTTTGGCACCCTCAGATTCCAGATTTTCAGATAGTTGTATCTCAGTCAAATATTGTCCTATCCTAATAAACAATACATCAGTGGAAAGCTTATTTATTCATATATGTCAGTGTACCCTTATGACTGATTTTTGAGTCACAATTGTCAGAAAACCTGAGAACATTACATTTAGACATTTAGCAGACACTTTTAACCAAAACAACTTTCAAAAGAGGACAATGGAGGCAATCAAAATCAATTATTATTTTTTTTTAATTATATAATAAATAGAAAACTGACAGAATAGAAAAACAAAAAAGCAAGCTAGTGTTCGAGGCAAAGAACAAGAATTTTGCCTGTTGAAATAAGAAAAAATTGTTGTTCTTCGCTGTCTGTGACACCAAAGTTGTCTTTAAATTGGTGCATTAAACGGGAAGCATACTTGGTGCAATGTAGAATAAATTTCTAGATGGTGTTGATTTTGTGTGGCCTAGTATCTATAATGTCTTAATAGGACCTAATGGAAAGTCTCGTCTTGCAGGACAACAGGGGAAGTGGTTTCTGGAGTGGTCTGCAAAGTCTTCAACCAGCCTAAAGCGCGAGCCAAGGAGCTGGGCACAGATATCTGCCTCATGTACATAGAGATTGAGAAAGCAGAGGTGGTCCAGGATGAGCTGATCAAAGGACTGGATAACAAAAACCCCAAGATTGTTGTTGCTTGCATTGAGACTCTAAGGAAAGCACTTTGGTGAGTAGGCAATTTTTAAACCTGTTAACCATAAGACTGGAGGAAATGCGGTCATCAAACACTTACTTGTTGGCACTTATTCAGCATAAAATGCTTTAAAAAAAATTTTTCAGTGAATTTGGATCGAAGATCATAACTCTCAAGCCTGTGGTGAAAGTGTTGCCAAAACTGTTTGAGTCTCGAGAAAAGGCAGTTCGAGACGAGGCCAAATTGCTGGCGGTGGAGATCTATAGATGGATCCGAGATGCTCTGCGAACTCCACTTCAGAATATCAACTCTGTACAGGTAAGACTGCCTTTCTCTATGAAGTTTACTAAGAAATGCGTAATGTTTTTGTATAAAAGTGTGTTGTATCTTCAGTTTTGCAATATTTATCTCTCAATGTTAATGGACTATGGAGGTTCTAATATTACTTATTTTAAACTTCTCTCAGTTGAAAGAGTTGGAGGAAGAATGGGTGAAACTGCCAACTGCAGCTCCTAAGCAGACCAGGTTCTTGCGCTCTCAGCAAGACCTCAAGGCCAAGTTTGAGCAACAGCAGGCTGCAGGAGATGAGGCGGACGGTGAGAATATACTGCAAAAAGCAGTCAGTAGTTCAAGACCATGATAAAGTTCAAATATCACAATAAAAAAGCGATATCAAAAGTTACATTTTTATAACTGACTGTCCCTACTACCATTGTGTAAGTAATGAAAGCAGATCTACTTGTTCAGATTGTGTAGTTGATATCTGGTATATCTACATTGGTTGCCAGCACAAAGCCAAGAGAATTGAGAAACTGTGAGTGAGGGGGAAAAAGCCATTTTACTGTGACTAAATCAGGCTTGTAATGTTAAATGTAGTCATTTGTGCCAGTTTGAATGAAGCTGTATTTTTGTAACATTTAAAAGGAATATATTGTACATTGTAAATGTACACTACCAGTTCAAAGATATTTAATGTTTTTTTTAAAGAAGTCTCGTCTGTGCACCAAGACGGCATTTATATAATCCAAAGTACAGCAAAAAAAGTCAAATTTAGGATATATATTTACCATTTAATTCTGTTTGAATATATGTTAAAATGTAACTTATTTCCTGTGATCAAAGCCAAATTTTTACATTTTCCTATTTATTTATTTATTTATTTATTTATTTTCAAAATCAGAATATTAGAATGATTTCTGAAGGATCTGGACTGGAGTAATGATGCTAAAAATTCAGCTTTGAAATCGCAGGAATAAATTACATTTTAAAATGTATTCAAATAGAAAGGTTTTAAATGGTAAAAATATTTCAATGTTACTGTTTTTGTTGTACTTTGGATCAAATAATTACAGACTTGGTGAGCAGAAGAGACTTCTTTAAAAACATTAAAAAAAAAAAATCTTACTGTTCAAAAACTTTTGACCATAGGAGACGACGATGATGATGCTGCTGACGCTCCTCAGGTGGATCCTTATGAACTTTTGGAAGCCGTTGAGATCCTGTCTAAACTTCCTAAAGACTTCTATGAGAAAATTGTAAGTCTGAACAACATAACGCTGATCTTTATAAATTAGATTGTGCCAATTTCATTTCAACGTCACTGCACTTTCTCATCACAGGAAGCGAAAAAATGGCAGGAGAGGAAGGAAGCTTTGGAGGCAGTGGAGGCTTTGGCTAAGAACCCAAAACTGGAAGCTGGAGACTATGGGGACTTGGTTCGGGCGCTAAAAAAGGTAACTGTCCTAGTGGGATTCTGAGTAATGGGATATTCTCTTTGAGTAAGGCCAGTAGAAAATACTCCCTTTTGTTGTTTTAGGTGATTGGGAAAGATGCCAATGTGATGTTAGTGGCCATGGCAGCCAAATGCTTGGCTGGACTGGCAGCAGGATTGAGGAAGAAGTTTGGGACATATGCAGGTCATGTAAGTGCTCACCATGGGAAAAATTGTGATGGTTGTTCAAAGTAAATAGACAGCAGGTTAATTTTTTTTTTCTTTTGAAGGTGGTGCCAACCATCTTGGAGAAGTTCAAGGAGAAGAAACCTCAGGTGGTTCAGGCCTTGCAAGAGGCCATTGATGCAGTCTTCCTTACTGTGAGTATTCAAAAAGCATGGTGGTAATTGACAGATAAACAATTTAGAAACTTGATCAGTTATTAAAAGCTATGAAAATGGCAACTGTATTCCAGACAACCTTGCAAAACATCAGTGAGGATGTTCTGGCAGTGATGGACAACAAGAATCCCTCTATCAAGCAACAGGCTTCACTGTTCCTCGCCAGAAGCTTCCGTCACTGCACCCTGAGCACATTGCCAAAAAGCGTTTTGAAGCCCTTCTGTGCAGCATTCCTCAAGGTATAGAGTCTTCACCAGTCAACACACTAAAATGTTTTCTGAAACATGTCAGTACTGCTGTCTTTGGGTCTTGAGGGACAACTTGTCTTAGTAAGTTGTCCCTTTTCTCCTTGTGCAGCAAGTGAATGATTCTGCTCCAGAAGTCAGAGATGCTGCTTTTGAGGCTTTGGGGACGGCCATGAAGGTGATCGGGGGAGAAAGCGGTCAACCCATTCCTGGCTGATGTTGACAAACTCAAGTTGGACAAGGTAAAAACAAGTTTAGCTTAATGTCAGTTGTCTTTTAAGAACCTGTAATGTGGAAAGGACAGTAAAATAATGATAAATATATATAGTTTATGTATTACAAATGGTTTTTTTTTTTTTTTGAAAAATGCTGAATGTCCCACACCTCCTTTGTACTGTCTTGCCAGTTTTGCATGAAAATGTGTCAGGCAGTCAGTGAACAGACTGTTGGTGGAACTAGTTCAAAAGTTCATGGCTCTTCATGTTTCATGCATAAACAGATTAAAGAATGTGCTGATAAAGTCGAGCTTGTTGGTAAGAAAGGAGGCGGCGGAGGTGGTGGTGGAGGAGAGAAGAAAGAGAAACCTGCTGCAAAAGCACCTCCACCTGTTGAAGCACCTGCCAAACCATCAGGGCCTCCTAAGAAAGCTCCTCCTGCAAAGGTACCATCAGTTCTTTTGTTGAAGTAGTTATTTTAAAGCAAGACAAATGAATTTAAACTTAACTGGCTCGTTCTTTATAAACAGGCTGCAGGACCTCCCAAGAAAGGCAAACCTGCCTCAGCTCCGAGTGCAAAGTCCAAGAAAGCTCCAGACACAAAGGATATTGTTGAAACAGAGTTATCTGTACGTCTGGAATTTTACATTGACACATTTAATATTTTATTAAACTTGACCTAAAGGTATTATGGAAGCACGTTTCTGCCACTGAATAAAAAAACAAACAAAAGATAATTGCGACTTTATTTCACAGTTGTGAGTTTGCATCTTTTCTTCTCAGAATTGCGTAATACAATCCCACAATTCTAACTTTTTTTAATTTCTCTAATTGTGAGACAAACTAGCAATTCTGAGGAACAAACTCGAGATTCTAAAAAAAAAAAAAAAAAAAAAAAAAACGAACTCGCAATTCTAAAAAATAAACTGAATTCTGTAAAACAAACAAACTTGCAATTTTGAGAAATGAGCAAGCTTACAATTCTGAGAAACTTGTGATTCTTTTAAAAAAAAAAAAAAAAAAGAACTTAATTCTATAAAACAAACAATTTTAAGAAACCAAAAACCCTTTCAATTCTGAGAAATGAACTCATGATTATAAAAAAAACTAACTTAATTCTGTAAAATAAACTCATTTCTGAGAAACAAAAAAACTAAATACTGATAAACTAACTGGTGATTCATTAAAAAAAAAAAAAAAATGAACTCTTAATTCTGTTAAACAAATGAACTCAATTCTGAGAAACAAACTCTCAATTCAGAATTGAGCTTGCGATTCTAAGAAAACAAACTAATTTCTGTAAAACAAACGAGTTCTCAATTCTGAGAAATGAACCTGTGATTCAAAAAAAATAAAAAATTTACGTTCTGTAAAACCAACTCTGTTTTGAGAAACAAACAAACTCGCAATTCTGAAAAACGAACTTGCAATTCTAACAAAATATGAACTCAATTCTGTAAAACAAACTCACAATTCTGAGAAACAAATGAACTTGCAATTCTGTAAAACAAAGAAACTCTCTGTTCGGTCAAATAAACTTGCAATTCTCTCAAATGAACTTGCAAATCTGAGAACCAAACTTACGATTCTAAAAAACGAACTCTCAATTCTGTAAAACAAACTCTATTCGGTCAAATGAACTTGCAATTCTGAGAAATAAACGAACTTGCGATTCTTAAAGAAAAAAAAAATGAACTCAACTCTATAAAACAATTCTGTAAAACAAGTGAACTCTCTATTGTCAATCAAACTCGCAATTCTGAGAAACGAATTTGAGATTTCTAAAAAAAAAACGAACTTGCCGTTCTGAGAAACAAACTTGCCATTCTATAAAAACAAAATTGCGGATAAACTGTCAATTCTGAGAACCTATCAGTCTTTTTACCCACAGAATTGAGCTTTATAACTCGCAATTCTGAAGAAAAAAGTCTGAGTTGCATGTTTGTGTAATTTTGAAAAAAATGTTGTGAAAAGTACCTTTTTTGTTTAGTGGCAGAAACTGATTCCATAGGTATAATGCAAAACAGTCATGTAATTGTTAGTTTATTTGTTAATCAGCCGGAAGTGTGCGAGGAGAAAGCTGCCGCTGTGCTCCCAGCCTCCTGTATGCAGCTGCTGGACAGCGCTAATTGGAAGGAGAGACTTGCTAGCATGGAGGAGTTTCAGAGGGTGACTGGATTTTGTATCATTTTGTCCTTTTTGTGCTGTTTTTAGCTTATTTAAAATTATTTCAACCTAAGGAACATGGCCTAAACTTGAATGTGTTCTGCTCAGGCTGTGGAGCAGATGGACAAATCTGAAATGCCATGCCAGGCTTTAGTCAAGATGCTGGCTAAGAAACCTGGATGGAAAGAGACCAACTTTCAGGTAGTCCTCTTAACCATGTAGGGCTTAATTCTCTTAAGGTTTGGTATTCAATGTGGTGCTAGTTTCCAGTATCTTTCCTTCTCCAGGTCATGCAAATGAAGCTCCACATTGTGGGTTTAATCGCACAAAAGGGATCATTCTCAAAGACATCCGCACTGGTGGTTTTGGATGGTCTGGTTGATAAGATTGGAGATGTGAAGTGTGGAAGTAACGCTAAAGAGGCTCTCACTGCGATCGGAGAGGCCTGTTCTCTGCCGTGGACTGCTGAACAGGTTTGTGTTAGCGGTGTGGGACTGTTTCTTCTTTTTAAATGAGCAGGAAATTAAAAAATCGTTTATAAATACGCTTGTTTCTTTATAGGTTGTCTCAATGGCTTTCGCTCAGAAAAATCCTAAAAACCAAGCAGAGACATTGAACTGGTTGGCCAATGCCATGAAGGAGTTTGGATTTGCAGGGTGAGCAGTGTGTATACCTGGCCTTTTTTTTTTTTTTTTTTTCTTTTTTTTTTCTCCTTCATACAGCTGATCCTCATTTCTAACTCAATCTAATTCCCCTTAATCCAGAATAAATGTCAAGGCGTTCATCAACAACGTCAAAACCGCTCTGGGTGCCACAAATCCTGTGAGTCATGGTTTTGGTATACATAATCATACTTCTGATGTGCCTTTCAATTGGATAGATGTGTTTAGTGGTGCCCTTATGTGTGATATTACTGGAATATTTTGACTTTATCTTGATCGTTGGTCAAACTGCACTACAAATCCTGATGTAATTGTGTAATGAGCTGTTTTTATGTTAACTTCAGGCTGTGAGGACATCAGCAATCGCTTTGTTGGGAGTCATGTATCTGTACATGGGCGCTCCCCTGCGAATGTTCTTTGAAGATGAAAAACCAGCCCTCCTTTCACAAATTGATGCTGAGTTTGAAAAGGTAAATATGGCCTTTTGAAATGCAGTAAGTTGTCTTGACCATCAGTGCGTTTTAGCTTGCATTAAAACCTGTTTTATGTACATAATCATTTGAACCACACCTGCTTATTCATTGTTTTAATTTGGTATGTCCAATCCCTCCCTACCTAGCTTATGTCAAAAACATAATAGGGGTGTGTGTTTGTATATTTGTACTGTTTCACTGTCTGTAATGCCCATGTTTGTCCATTAGTTACACCTTGTTTATCAAAGCAGATTGTTTCATACTGCACTCTTATTCAGATGTATTTGAAACCAGTTTCTAAAGGCATTTGTTGACTCTTTTTGACTTATTGATTGTAAGATAAATATCCAAGAACATTAAAATGAACTGTAAATAAACTAAAAACAAAGGTAAACAAAAGTACATGAAAGAAATAAAAACAAGTAACACAGTGTCCACACTGGATGTGACAAAATACAGTAAAACCCACTGTAATCAGTAATGCTGTATACACTAGATGTGGCGCGACATGACAAATCCCACGGTAAACTGCTGCCACGTTTTATAACGTGCTCATACAAAGGTCAAATGTTTTGCAACAGTCGCTTTGTCGCATCCAGTGTAGACGGACTTTAGCTGTTGCGGCGTGGCAAAATCAAGTAAATGAGTAAATGTGAGAGAAATAAATGAAAGGAAAAGAAAAACAATTATAAAACAAACAAGTAAATACAAGGGAAGCGTACAAAGAATTTAAATAACCTGAAAACAAAAGTACATAATACATTAAAGCGAATAAATAAACGAGGAAAAAAGAAAAAGAATTATACAAAGTAAATAGAGGAAAAACAGAAGTACATAAAAGAAATAAAAGTAAAAATGAAAAATAAAAGGAAAAACGAAGAATTAAACTACAAACAAAGGTAAATGAGAGTACATAAGAAAATAAAAGAGTAAATGAGTAAAGAGAAAAAAGAAACGATTATAAAAACAAGTAAATAAAAGAGAAACGTACAAAGAATTTAAATGAACTAAAAACAAAAGGTAACCAAAAGTACATAAGAAATAAACAAAAGCAAGTAAATGAGTACAGAGAAAAATAAAAGGAAAAAGACAAAATCGTAAAAACAAGTAAAGAAAAGAAACGAAAGAATTTAAGTAAACAAGTAAATAAAAGAAAAACAAAAACAAAAGCAAGTAAATGAGTAAAAATGAGAAATAAATAAAATAAGCTAATAAGAGAAATGTACAAAATTTCTATAAACCAAAAATAAAGGTTGACCGACGAATATAAAAGAAATAAACAAGCAAGTAAATAAAAGAAAGGGGAAAAACTTATTAAAAAAAAAAAAAATTAATAAATAAGAGATAAATTTACAAAGAATTTACACAAAAGACAAATATGAAACAAGTGCATAAAGGTAAAAATACAAAATTTAAACAAGAAAACTTAAATAAAAAAAATAAAAAAATAAATAAAAAAAGAACATTAACGGAATGCTAGAAGCAGGAAAAAAAACAACTAAAATATTAAGATCGCCTACTAAACTACTACATGGTAACTAGCACTAGTGGTCTATTCGTTTTTGTTGTTTTCCCCTCTTATATCTCCTGACCCTATTTATTTATTTATTTATTTATTTATTTATTTATTTATTTATTTATTTATTTATTTATTTATTTATTTATTTATTATAGATGCAGGGTCAGTCTCCTCCCGCCCCCACCCGTGGCACCAAAAAAGCAGGAGCGGATGAGGAGGGAGATGCTGCTGAAGAGGAGGAGGTGGACGGTGGAGCTGGAGACATCATGGACCTGTTGCCCAGAACTGATATCAGGTCTGTGAGAGTGTGGCAATTTTCTTTTTAAATGATACATTCATCAAGCCGTTATTGGATCTCAATGTGAACAAACAGTTCAAATTGACTGATTCTTATTCACAGTAATAAAATCACGTCACACATGGTGTCCAGTATCAGCGACAAGAACTGGAAGATCAGGAAGGAGGGGCTTGATGAGGTGGCAGCCGTCATTTCTGAGGCCAAATTCATCCAGGCTAACATCGGCGAGCTGCCGATGGCACTGAAGGGCCGTCTCAACGATTCCAACAAACTACTGGTAATTCAAATTACTTGAATGCACTAAATCAGATTAAAACATTTTCTTTCTGACATTAGTTCAAGTGCTCTCCATTGCCATTCAGACATGGCTGTAATCATGTAAAATGTGTCTGTAGGTCCAGCAGACTCTAAATATTCTGCAGCAGATAGCCACTGCCATGGGTCCATCTCTCAAGCAGCACGTCAAGAACCTGGGAATTCCAATCATTACTGTTCTTGGTGACAGCAAGGTATAAAACACTGGAAGTCTGTGGTGTGGCATTACACAAGCTTGTCTTGCTGTTCAGGTGACCTACAAATTTGCTTGAAATTTGACTTTTCAGCCTAATGTCCGTGCTGCTGCCTTGACAACACTGAACGCATGGGTGGAGCAGACTGGAATGAAGGAGTGGCTTGAAGGAGAGGACCTGTCAGAGGAGCTCAAGAAGGAAAACCCCTTCCTCAGACAGGAGGTAAAGCACTGGCAGTTTACCCTGAACTTTTAGACAACATATTAGAAAGGAGAATAAAATGGGATAAGAAAATATGGAGCTCATACTTATAGAAAAAACATGACCAATAGAGATGTAAAAATATTATCTATATTGTAATATTGCGATAGCAAAGCATGACCACAATAATGTTGAGACAGTGGCGATCTAAAACGATAAGTCTTCCGGACAAAAAGTGTTAAAATATTTTTAAACTTCTTATTCTAACATAAAAGATCTTTAAAGTTGTGTTTTGGGCCATTATGCTTTGGTACAGAATGTCGAACGAACTAAAACCGAAAACATATGTGACCCTGGACCACAAAACCAATCATAAGGGTCAATTTTTCGAAACTGAGATTTATACATCATCTGAAAGCTGAATACATAAGCTTTTCATTGATGTATGGTTTGCTATGATAGAACAATATTTGGCCGGGATACAACTATTTAAAATCTAGAATCTGAGGGTGCAAAAAAAATCAAAATATTAAGAAAATCGCCTTTTAAAGTTCTTCACAATACACATTACTAATCAAAAATTAAGTTTTGATATTTTTACAGTAGGAATTTTACAAAGTATCTTCATAGAACCTGATCTTTACTTAATTTCCTAATGATTTTTGGCATAAAAGAAACATCAATAATTTTGACCCATACAATGTATTTTTAGCTGATGCTACAAATATACCCCAGCGACTTAAGACTGGTTTTGTGGTCCAGGGTCACATATGGCAGAATAGAATTCTAAGAGAAGCGCGCACTTTATTCAGGCAATCAGCTCATGATCTGGTGTGTTCCGCACTTTGAAATCGAGCAGTTCATTCTAAATGAATACAATTAACTCATTTATTGTATGAGCTGTGAGTTTAGTGCGCGTTTGGGAGCGCAGTAGTTGCCAGTTGTTTGACTTCCTAAAACACAAGTGTGAATGTAATTTAGACTGAGACGACATATCACAAATAAAAATTCAGGTACAAGTCACTTTTTTCTGACTTAAGTTTTCTTAGAACATGGAGGTCTTAATTTTGAACTGTCAAAGTGCATTTTATTTTTTATCAAAAAAATATATATTTATATAAATATATATAAATATTGCATCGTGGACTTCATACAGTGATATTATTGTATCGTGAGATTATATTATATCATTGCGTCCCTAATGGCCAAAACACACAACTTCAACAGCCCGTAAAGGGGTGGTTCACTCAGAAATGAAATTGTCATTAATTACTCACCCTATTTCCGAACCCGTAAGACCAACCTTCATCTTCGGAACACAAATTAAGATATTTTAAATCTGACCCTGCATAGACGGCAACACAACTGACACGTTCAAGGCACAGAAAGGTATTAAGGACATCATTAAATAGTCCATGTGACATCAGTGGTTTAACCATTATGAAGCTAAGAGAATACTTTATTCTTGTATTCTTGTAGCTTCTTAACATTACGGTTGAATCACTGATGTAACATGGACTATTTTAACGATGTCCTCACTACCTTTCTGGGTCTTGAACATGTCAGTTGCATTGCTGTCTGTGCAGGGTCAGAAAGCCCTCAGATTTCATCAAAAATATCTTAATTTGTTTCAAAAATAAAGGTCTTACAAGTTTGTATCGACATGAGGGTGAGTAAATAATATCAGAATTTTCGTTTCTGGGTGAACTATCTTTTTGAATAACCTTAAATTATTGACTTTGAATAATCACAAGCTGAAATGCTGTTTAAATTCTGTAGCTGCTGGGATGGCTTTCTGAGAAGCTGCCCACGCTCCGTACGGTGCCTGCGGACCTCATGCTGTGTGTGCCTAACCTGTACACCTGCCTGGAGGACCGAAGCGGAGACGTGCGCAAGAAAGCTCAAGATGCACTTCCTACCTTCATGATGCACCTGGGCTACGAGAAGATGACCAAGGCTACCAGCAAACTGAAGGTAAGTGGGAGAAGTTCATGTTTAATTCTTTGAATATTAATGTCAAAGCATTTATGCTATTCTATTCAATTCAAATTCAAATTTATTTGTATAGCGCATTTCACGACGCGTATCGTTGCAAAGCAGCTTTACAGCAAATTAACCTTTTTACAGTATATTTAGTAGTAGCTTACTAGTGGTGACTGCCAAGTTGATGTATATGGCAGATATGTATGGTAAAGATCAATTAATGTAATCAAGCAGACAAAAAACACACTAAATTAGTAGCAAAATTTGGTAGTGCTGTATGATATTTCAGGGCATCATCTGAAGTCCTCTGATTTATGCATGCCTTTGCTGTCAGTTTTTGAGAATTCTAAATAAGTATGATTTTTGTGCAGCGTTATTTTAGATGGTTGAAAAGACCAAAATGCGTGGATAAACTTTTTGATCAAAGAAAAGCAGTTGTATGACGTCAGTCTTACTCTTGTCTTCCTGCAGCCGGCCTCAAAGGACCAGGTGGTTGGCATGCTGGAGAAGGCCAGGGCCGTGATGCCAGCCAAGCCTGCAGCTCCTGCCAAAGCTGCAGCTTCCAAACCCGCCTCCAGCGCCCCTGCTGCCAAACCAGCCGCAGGTTTGTGAACTTTCCCTTTAACCTCAGCTAACATAACCACCACTTCCTATTTTTTCCTGTATTTTGTCTCTTTCAGATTTATTGATTTGACAAAAATGTAATTTAAAAAAACTCTGATTTGAGGTCTATGATGCTGGACTCAACTTATGTCTATTTATTTTACAGCTCCAGCCAGGAACCAAAGTCCCAGTGAAGATTTCAGTGAACCAGAACCCAAACCAGACACTAAGAAAGCTAAACCAGCAGGTCCTGCGGCTAAAAAGGTGTGGCACATTTCAGTGTTTCTACTTTGACTGCTTTTGGAGAGTTGCTGCTCATGAAAGAATTAAAACCTTTTCCTAAACAGTCATCTGAAACATCAGGTTCATAATACACTAAAGACTGTTCTTTTAGAATTTGGTTTAGAATTTGACCTATTTTTCTGTAAATGTGAAAAGAGTCTGGGTTCTGCATTTTTGTTTTAAGTGAGTGTTGCTCTCTGAAGTGTCATTTTATGCGCTAGAGAGAGAGCATGGAGCTCAACGTGAAGGGAGAGAACGATAATGCTAAACAAAACAGGCTCTCAAGAGGGACGCCTAGCAGCAATAAGGTATATTAGAATCTCAGAGCATCAGTGGAGCTGGTATGAGGTGGCACGGTTTGGTGTGGAAGCACTGCATGTTATTTAAACTGATTCACAACCTTTTTGTGACGTCGTCTTTGTTATTCAGCTGTAATGGTCAAATCTAATTTCGGTAGTCAGTGGAAATTATTACCATTATTGTAATGAGAAGCAGTTATAAACCTGTTGGCAAAGCTTTTAAAAAAAAAAAAAAGAGAGAGAGAGAGAGTACAGCCAAAAATGAAAATTACCCCATGATTTACTCACCCTCAAGCCATTCTAGATGTATGACTTTCAAACTATCAAAGCCATATTAAAAAAAAATGTCCTTGCTCCCTGGAGATTTTAAAGTCCAATAAAGTGCATCATAAAAAGTACTCCACATGGCTCCGTCATATTTAAAACTTTAACTATAATCTAGAATTATAAAATATAATTCAGTGGATGACGTAGGCATAGCGTAAGCACTGGTGAGAATATGCTAGTCTTGTGAGGACCAAGTTTTGTTTACAGTAAAGGAAAACCAGTCTCCTCTTGGCTTGTATTGAAATTAATGAAAGCTACAGATTACGGTTGAAGTTTCAAATATGGATATTTTTTACACAAACACATCAATTTGCTTTAAAGGGTCTTTATTGGAGCTGTGTTTAGTACTTTTATGATGGATGGATGCACTATGTTAGTCACTTATGGTTCGTTTCCACCGAGCGGTATGGTTCGGTATAGTACGGTATGCAATTATTTCCTTTTCTGTTGTGAATGGTACCAAAACAGTGAACCGTACCACTTTTTTGGTACCTATCCATTGGCCAAAGGTACCAAAAGGGTGGAGCTAAACTCACTGCAGAACAATGATTGGTTGAGTAGGATCGTCATTTGTGCATGCTAAAAGGGGATAAAGCATCTCCTTCACTAGTTCCGCAATGCTGTTCATGCTTGTTTGGCCTATTTACCTCAGAGTGTTTACAAAAAAAATGCAGTGTAACAGTGTATTTTATAATTTTATATTTTCACACAGACCATAGCAGTTTCTCAATGTGTTCTTGTAGACTTTTGGTACCCAAAAGGTACCAACTGTGCTTTTATTTATTTATTTATTTTTTTGGAACTTTACTCTCTGTGTAATAAAAGAAACATTTTGAACATTATAGCCCTACAAACTTTTTTTTTTTTTTTTTTTTTTTTTTTTTTTTTTCTTCCAGAAATTTTAGTTTTAATTTTTCTGATAATCAAAGGCATTAAACATTTTATTTATTTTTAATCTAATTAATATTAAACCCTTTAATTTTTGGAAAACAAACAGAGGTTTACTGTTAAAATTAATACATGGAGGAAAATTTGTGTGAATATTGTTAACGTTTTAATAAT
Source organism: Labeo rohita (assembly GCF_022985175.1). NCBI lineage: Eukaryota > Metazoa > Chordata > Actinopteri > Cypriniformes > Cyprinidae > Labeo > Labeo rohita. The sequence continues at coordinate 17,506,303 of NC_066893.1, forward strand.
AATTGTAGATTTTTTTTTTTTTTTTTTTTTTTTTTTTTTTTTTTTTTTTCTACAAGTGGTTAATCTGGTTGCAATATTTATTTCTATCATTTGTTTTATTTAAATAGGCCAGAAATATAAAGATATACATTTATACTGCACAAAAGTAATACAAGAGTAATATATTTGTTACACGTTAAACCGTACTTTTATTTTGACAGGTTGCCGTGAAGTTTCTGTGTTTATACAGTATCATACAATGCTAGTTTTCCCGAATGAAATGGTAAAATTCACAGGAAATGACTCTCACAGCAGCTCTGGAGATGAAGTTCATGTCGTCATGTAATTAAAGACAGAGGCTGAAAATCACCAGGAACCTCACGTGTGCTTCAGTATTTGTGTAGTAAACAAATGGTTTCTGCCATTCATACGTACAGAGCCAAGCAGAGCATGCAGGATTTATATCTAAACCGTCTTTTTGCGTTTTATCATTTACAGACATTAGTGCATATCGCGATTCAAATTAATTGACCGACCCAATTTTGATTTATTCATCCAAAAATTGACTAATTCCGTGCTATAGAGTAAATCCATTTTTATGAATGGGCCGCCCCCCTAATATAATGGCAGGGGAAACACTGGGGGGTAAGTGATTAATGACAATTTTCATTTGGGGGTGGAGTAACCCTTTAACAAAAAGAGGCAGAGTTGTGCTTTTACATCAATATTGAGAAGTGGCCATTGTCGCCGCTTTATCATTGATCGCTACTTTCCGGGTTAAACTGGAAAGCAGCGTGCATGCTGTTCTGTACTGTACTGACCTGTACCGCTCTGTGGAAACGAGCCATTATTTTGCTTCAAAATATGAGCCAAGTCTTTGCCTTTAGCAGGATTCGTAATTTAACCCTTTTACCAAACTAAAGCATATCAACGAACTTGTCAACATGAAGTAACAGAACTTAAGACTTTGAGTGTAATGATTGTTTTCCTGACCCTTTAGGGTGTTGTGGGTAAGAAACCTCCAGTTAAGGCTGGTGCAAAGGATGAAGAGGACAAATCTGGTCCCATCTTCATCTTTGTTCCCAATGGGAAAGAGCAGAGGATCAAGGAAGAGAAGACACTGAAGGTGAGCAACTTTGAACATTTGTCAGCGTAGTACCTTTTTGGAATGATTAGTTACCATTTCTAAACTCTTCTCCAGATTCTCAAGTGGAACTTCATCACTCCTCGTGATGAGTACGTGGAGCAGCTGAAGGCTCAAATGTCCACATGTCTGGCCAAGTGGCTCCAAGATGAACTTTTCCACTTTGACTTTCAGCGCCACGTAAAAGCTATTGGAACCATGATTGAGGTCAGTCATGTCGCAATTGGTGATTCAAATCATATCAGTCTATACTAGATTTTATAACTTGTGTTTTAACTGTACCTTCCAGCGCATGGAGCAAGAGTGTGAAGCTGTGATTGGCTGTCTAGATCTGATATTGAAGTGGTTCACCTTGCGATTCTTTGACACAAACACCAGTGTGTTGATGAAGGCCTTGGAGTTCCTCAAGCTGCTCTTCACCATGCTGAGCAGGAAGAACTACCAGCTCAGTGACTACGAGGCCTCATCTTTCATCCCCTACCTGATCCTCAAGGTGGGTCTTTATCCATTAACTTTGGTGAATCAAATTTGTTGAAACACAGCCTAACTTGGTGGTTTTTGGTTTCTTGTCCATCAGGTTGGAGAGTCGAAAGATGTGGTGCGTAAAGACGTCAGAGCTATTCTGACAATGCTGTGTAAAGTCTACGCAGCCAGTAAAGTCTTCCCCTTCCTTATGGAAGGGACCAAATCAAAGAACTCAAAGCAGAGATCTGGTAAATACACATGGATTTGGTTTCTCAAACAAAAACGTGTTTATGTCTTTATCGTGACCGTTTCTGACTTATTTGTTCTTCAGAATGTCTTGATGAGCTCGGCTGCCTGATTGAGAACTTCGGTATGAATGTGTGCCAGCCGACTCCAGCCAAGGCTCTCAAAGAAATCGCTGTTCACATTGGAGACCGTGACACTACAGTCCGCAACGCTGCGCTTAACACAGTCGTGGCTGCCTACAACGCCTGTGGAGATCAAGTCTTCAAGCTCATTGGCAATGTAAGATGCCAATTATGCCCTAAAACATGAACCTTTCACTTCTAAAAGATCTTTGGATGTCATGCTAAATTCATTTTTCAACCTTTTTTGTTAAGCTGTCTGAGAAAGAAATGAGCATGCTGGAAGAGCGAATCAAACGTTCGGCCAAGAAGACGCCCGCAGCCTCCGCCAAACAGGAGCGACCTCAGAGAGAGCATCCTACCAATCCCAACGCAACCTTCCTGCGCAAGCCTGCTCAAGAGGAAGTGCCCAACAAGCTCAAGTATGTACTGTTGTTTTAAATCCAATGATGATGTATAGGCAAGTTAGCCAAAATGGAAATACCTGGACCGTGTGTAATACTCTCTATATGCACATAGTCTCATTCTGTCCTCTTGTCATTGCATGTTGTTTCTTAATCCTGAGCTTTTCTCTTCTCCTCTTACTATTCCTTTCTTTTCTTCGCTGCTCTCCATGGACAGAATAATGTATCGCACTTACAGGATGTAAGTACTGCCTTACAACTGTAGCCACTGCTCACAAGGCACCTGACATCCTGGAGGTTTAGAGATCACCCAAAAAAAAAACTCTGGACTGAAATATTAGGGACATTTATTAGATCATATGGATAACTCGTAGAGCCAAATGTTTTTCAGCCTAATATTTCATATACCCAAGAATTTGCTTTGTGATTTAATGTAAGGAGTGTACACTAGCAGTCAAAAGATTTTTTTTAATACTTTTTAAAGAAGTTTCTTCTTGGTGTCTTCTGCTCACCAAGCCTGCATTTATTTGATCCAAAGTACAGCAAAACGGTGGGATTTTGATGCATCATTAACATTTCTTTTTGAATATATTTAAAAATGTAACTTATTCCTGTGACTATTTCAGATAATAACGTTTCATTAAATTTTTAACAAGTGTTTTTTGAACAGCAAATCAGAATATTAGAATGATTTCTGAAGGATCATGTGACTGGAGTAATGATGCTGATAATTTAGCTTTGATCAAAGGAATAAATTACATTTTAAAATGTATTCAACTGGAAAAGTTATTTTAAAGAGTTCAAATATTTCGCAGTTAAAATATTACTGCTTTAGCTGTATTTTGGATCAAATAAATGCAGGTTTGGTAAGCAGAAGAGACTTTAAACATTAAAAATCTTACTGTTCAAAAACTAGTAGTGTATAATAGTACAAATGTAGTTTGAAAGTAAAGCATGTCTCCACTCTTTCATAAAAGGAACACACAAAATATTTATGCGCTAATATGCTCATGAAATGTGTATACACACTACCATTCAAAAGTTTGGGATAGGTGAGGGGTTTTTTTGTTTGTTTTTTTTTTTCTTTTTTTTGTTTGTTTGTTTATCGAATACAGTAAAAACAGCAATGTTTGGAAATATTGTTTTTGTTTTTTTTTTTTTTTATTTTTTTTTTTTTTGTCTTTTGTAACAAAATGTTTTTACTGTGACTTTGACATTCAGAAAAGATGCATTACAATTAATCAGTAATTTAATTAAAATTTAACTCTTACTGACTCCATATTTTTTAAAGTGTGTTTATATACTTATGCAATATATTTGCATATGCAAATAGCTTTCCTAAAAGCTATGCAGTTTAGGAAACCTTTGCCTGAGGGCACAAATGAATGATTGAATCTGTTTCAAATGGTTTCATTTGAAGTCCGTTTGAACTTGAATAAATGAAGTTATTTATTTATTTATTTATTTATTTATTTATTTATTTTTATTTGGCTTATTTTAATTTTTTATTTAATATATATTATATTGTATTATATTATATATTATGTACATTATGTACATTTTATATATGTGTGTGTGTGTATATATATGTGCTAAACTTTTTTTTTTTTTTTTTGGTGTATTGATTTTGCTATGTTAAATGCTCCTCTGCTTGAAACACTGGTTAGTAAACTTAGGAGGCAGATTAAAAGCACATTTAAAATGGAAATATTCATTGGTGCTTTCATTTTGGCTGCTACTGAATCTCAATTTTGGGGACTTTCATTCATGTTGTGGGGATTATGTGGCATAAAACTGCAGCAGAAATGACCATTTCCCCCATTTTCCACAGACAAGCTCGGGCGCAGAACGCTCACTTGGAGCAGTCGGCTCCGTCCATCCCAAAAGAGTTTCAGCTGGATCTCGACGTGTTCGAGAACAACCACACATGTGCCAGCGATATCCCTGACCTGGTGCAGCACAAACTGGACGACGTTTTGGAGCCGGTCATGATTCCTGAGCGCAAGTAAGAGTCTTTAAGTTTGTTAAATCTACAACTTGATAAAACACTTTGGGTTCTGAAATGCCAAGGCGTTATCGCTCTTGTTAAATGATTAAAATGCTGTTGTTGTTTTTTTGTGTGTGTGCGTGTTTTCAGGATTCGTTCGGTCTCTCCTCATTTTGATGACATTCACAACAGCACTGCCTCCACCATCAACTTTGTCATCTCCCAGGTGGCCAGTGGGGACATTAACACCAGTATCCAGGCCTTGGCACAGGTGGGCATCCCGCTTCTACTGTATAGATTCTTGCATGTTATAGCCAGGCTCCGTTTCAAGCAATGAATCCTTTTTTCAATATATATTTTTTTAATTACATAAAAAAATGAAAGGGATGGTTCACCCAAAATTGAACATTCAGTCATTACTCACCTTGTCGTTCCAAACACGTAAGACCTTTGTTCACTTTCGGAACACAAATTAAGATATTTTTGATTAAATCTGAGAGCTTCTTGACCATGCATAGACAGCAATGCGACTACCACGTCAAAGGTCCAGAAAGGTAGTATGCACATTGTTCAAATAGTCCATGTGATGTCAGTGCTTCAACTGTAATTTTATGGAGCTATGAGAATGTACTTTTCTGAAGATGAACAAAGGTCTTACAGGTTTGGAATGACAGAGGGTGAGTAATTATGACAAACTTTTCAATTTGCGGTGAGCTATCCCTTTAATACTTTTTCCCAGCAATAATTTGCACATTCAGTAAGACATTTTCCTGTGTTTTTTTTCCTGCAGATTGATGAGGTCTTGAGGCAGGCAGACAAAGCGGAAGCAATGTCCGGACACATCGACCAGTTCCTCATCGCCACCTTCATGCAGCTGCGGCTAATTTACAACACACACATGGCTGACGATCGGCTGGACAAGGAGGACATCTTCAAACTCTACAGCTGCATCATAGGAAACATGCTTTCTGTGAGTGCTGTTTTACTTTTGGTTTGGGAAGAGAGTGTTTGCTTCAGCATAGAATTTCTGAACACATCTAGTATTGTGTTGCAAGAAACAAACAGCTTTTGTTTGCCAGGAAATCGTTTATGCATTTAAATGCATGCGACGCAAACAAAAGTCATTGTTCTTTTGACATGCTGAATCACTGTGCGTTTGTTTCCAGTTGTTCTCGATGGAGAGTCTGGCGCGGGAGGCCTCCATGGGCGTCCTGAAGGACCTGATGCACGGTCTGATCACGTTGATGTTGGACTCCAGAGTGGAGGACATCGAGGATGGACAGCAGCTCATTCGCTCCGTCAACCTGCTTGTGGTTCGAGTGCTGGAGAAATCCGATCAGACTAACATCCTAAGGTTAGCGCTGGGTCTCTCCCGGAACCTTTGTTTTGTGTACTGTTCTGTATACTTTTGGGCGACTGTAATCGATGGTTGTAGATTAAAGGTCATTGTTTTCTTTCCAGTGCTTTGCTGGTGCTGCTGCAGGACAGTCTTATCAGCACCGCCGGCTCCCCCATGTTCTCTGAACTTGTCATGAAGGTAAAACTGGTGCACTTTATGTGGGCACATATGCGTGTTGACATTTGAGCTACGTCATATTGTAAACAGAACTCTTGGCCCTTGTGTTTTGGGACTTCTGGAATCATGATGGATAAAATATTTGGCTCAGCTTGTTTTCGAATACACTTACTTCCACCCACATGCCCAGAAAGGTCTCTTCTGAGGTAGACAATATAAATTGACATGAACACATTTTATTTAGAACAGCATGCACTGATGAATCATTTTTCTGACTAGTAAACACCATTGTTGTTGAATTCATAATTGCAACTTGAAAACTTTATGAACGCTATTGTAACTTGTTAAAAAAAAAACACACAACCAGCTGACTGATCAGTTAATGGTAGATGGTGACTTCAACATGCATTTCATATTACTTATTAGCTGATTGTCTTTTTAAATGTGTTGTGGAAAAAACTTTTTTTTTTTTTTTTCTTTTTTTCTTTATGACAGTGCTAATAATTTAGCAGTGTTATTGTAGGCTCAAACTTTAAAAAATCATTTAATAAAATATGAATATTAGAGGGAAAACTTTTAGTTGCCAGCATTTCTAATTTTTGTACAAGCTGAGTGTGTCAATTACAAAACTGAAAGCTAAAAACTTAAATGACACAAGCATATTACAGATGTATGTTTAAAAGGCAGAAAATAAAGATAGAAGCTAAATAAAAATAAAACTGTAATAGTATATACATAATACTAAGATACTTTGGTTAGGTTCTGATATATTTTTTTTTTTTTTTTTTTTTTTTTTTTTTTTTTTGTTTTTGGCAAAAAAATGAACAAAATACTTCCGTAAACCTCTGTACACTGGAAAGAGCATGGTTTAGTATATGTCTGCTTAATGTTTCTTTTGAGAGAGGTTTAATTTTTTTTTTTTTTTTTTTTTTTTTTTTTTTTTTTTAATAATTTTATGCAAAATAGAATGAGTTTCATTCATACTGGACGCCAGAGGGCACCCTCGTGCATAAAATCTACATATGTGTCAAAGTAGTATCACTGATGTGTTCCTTTCCAGCTTGTCTAATGGATAAAGGCATTGCTATTGCTATAACTGAATAAAAACCATATAACGTTAAACGTTTTGAATGACGAAATGTAAGGACAATAAACGCTCGTCTGCAAAAATATATGGTTTATCGGTGTTCTTTAAGCCATCTCATGTATTTTCATAAGCCAATGCTAATTTACATACATAATGAGTATAGAATTTGTCTGTCTCATTCTGTGATGAGAATCCACATTAGATCACATGAGGAACTTATTTCAAACACTCAACAGATGTTGTGAATTAAAAACCAGTTATGTTTTTTATAACTTTTTTTTTTTTTTTTAATAAAACTTTTGTTGGACAACAGGTTTAAAAAGGCTTATTGCATTTCATTAGAAGGGAAGATGTTCTGCATTTGTTGCTTTTTCAAATATAAGCGGGGAAGCGTTTCCTTTAATTCCGAGAGAAATGAAACAAGGTAATTATTTAAATGCAAAACCGAAAAACCACAATTCACAAGCGCGTATTGAACCGTGGATGTCATACCAAACAGTTCGAAATTGAGTATTGTGACATCCCTAGTATGTTCATAATACCAAAATACCAAATAATGCTAAAAAAAAAAAACTTAAAAAAATAAAATAAAATTACCCTTCAAATTGTGTAAATTTAAAATTGAACATGTGGCCAATGGAAATGCATCAGTTTTACAAAAACTCATTTATCACAAAAGTTATGCTTGTGTAAAGTGTTTTTTTTTTCAGGCGATTTTAAAAAGGAATATTTTGCAAAACTGCAATGGCAAGAGGGGGTTTTTTTTTTTTTTTTTTTTTTTCTCCCACACTTACAGGTCTTTGTATAAAGAGAGAAGCAAAATAAAATTGTAATAGTATATACATAATACTAAAATGCTAAAAGACAAAAAGATTCCCAACAAAAAAATGCTGTGTTTCCATTACCTTTCAAATTGCGCAAATTGAAATTATGAATTGAATATACACCCAATGGAAACGCATAATTTATGCAACAACTCCCATTTATCACGAACGTTTTTGTGCTCACATGAGGTGTTTTTTTTTTTTTTTTTTTTTTTTTTTTTTTTTTTTTTTTTTTTTTTTTTTTTAGGCAATTTGAAAAAGTAATATTTCGCAAAACTGCAGTGGAAAGTTTTGCACATTTACAGGTTTCTGTATAAAGATAGAAGCTAAAAATAAGAGTAATATGCATAATTCTAAAAAAAAAAAAACCTGTTTTCCAACAAATTTTATCTTGTTTGTTTTATTTATTTATTTTTGGCAATTTGAAAAAGGAATATTTTGTAAAACTGTAATGGTATATACATAAACTAAAATACTAAATAATGCAAAAAAGCTGTTTTCAAATAAAACAAGTTATATTTCCATTACCCTTCAAACTGTGCAATTGAAATCAAATACAATGGGCTTTCCTTGCCATTTAAAGAAGTCTATTTCCAAACAAAGATTCACATAATGTACTCACCCCCTTGTCATCCAAGATGTTCATGTCTGTCTGTCTGTCTGTCTTCAGTCAAAAAAAAAAAAAAAATGTTTTTGGAGGAAAACATTTCAGCATTTTTCTCCATATAATGGACTGATATGGTGCCTCGATTTTGAACTTCCGAAGCCGAGAAAGAAGGGTCTTATCTAGTGTAACGATCGGTTAATTTATTAAAAATAATACAATTTATATACTTTTTAATGTCAAACGCTCGTCTTGTCTTACTCTGCCTGGACTTTACCCCCCTGCCCCCCCCAGCTAAACAGTTAGGGTATGTCGAAAAACTCCCATCTCTTCCATACTTCTGCAGCGATGTAGGATGATTTTGAAATGATTTCTGATGTTGAGGGAGAAAATACGATAAATATGAAAATACGAAATCTGTAATTGAAACGCAGCAATTGATTGCAGCATAAATAAAGCATTTTGGTCTCTTTTGCTTTATCTTTAAATAACACTTGTCTCTGTCCCATGCAGTGTCTATGGAGAATGATCCGTTTCCTGCCGCAGACCATCAACAGTATTAATCTGGACCGCATCCTGCTGGACGTGCACAACTTCATGAAGGTTTTCCCTAAAGAAAAGCTCAAACAGCTGAAGAGTGACGTTCCCCACCGGACGCTAAAGACGCTGCTGCACACACTCTGCAAGCTCACTGGCGCCAAGGTACACATTTGAAACTTTAAAGGAGCCTGAAAGCTCTTCATGAAACTTTTGGTTTATGAAAGTGATCTGTGAACGTATCTCTCTTATAGATATTAGATCACATGTCCATGATTGAGAACCGCAATGAGTCTGAACTAGAGGCACATCTAAGGCGGGTGGTCAAGCATTCGGCAAACCTCTCCGGATTCAAGTCCGACAAGAGCACAGAAAAGGGCGCCCTCAGATCGGTATGGGTCTGAACTGAAACCTTCATACTGATGATACTTTGAAAATTGTAGTGTTTGATTTGATTTTCCTCAACTGCGTTTTGATTCCGATAGGATGACAAAGTGATCAAAGCCAAAGTGAGCGACATCCTGTCTGAGATCTTCAAAAAGATCGGCTCCAAGGAGAATACTAAAGAGGTAACAATTCGTGAAAGACTTTTCTAGTTTTTGCAATCTAACCTAAATTATTTCCAGTTCTCAGTTCAGTACTTCATTAATCAGAACATGTTGTTTCTCAGGGTCTGACGGAGCTGTATGAATACAAGCAGAAGTACTCTGACGCAGACCTTGAGCCCTTCTTGAGGAACACGTCCCAGTTCTTCCAGAGTTACGTGGAGCGAGGACTCCGCATGATTGAGTCAGAGCGTGAAGGAAAAGGCAGAATCCAGACCTCCACAGGTGAGTTGCACTTTAACTTTAATAAAACATCTTTTTGTTGTGTTGTCTTGATTTTGTCCTAGCATACTGAGGTCTCTGTTGTGTTTCAGTAATCCCTCAGCACAGCACAGACTCGTATTTGCCGAGCTCCAGCACCGTGCCCATCAGCAGTAATGGAGAAGATCTGAACGCTGCCGCCTACTACGAGAGACTGAAGATCTTGCGGCAACGGCGCGGCCTTGAGAACTCAACGGTTTGTCTCTTATTAATACTTGAGTCAAGACACAGTTGTGACCCTGGACCACAAAACCAGTCATAAGTCACATGGGTATATTTGTAGCAATAGCCAACAATACATTGTAAGGGTCAAAATGATCGAATTTTCTTTTATGCCAAAAATCTTATGATCATGTTCCATGAAGATATTTTGTAAAAAAAAAAAAAAAAAAATTGCCATAAATATATACTAGAATAACTTCATTTTTGATTAGTAATATGCATTGCTGAGAACTGCAATTGGACAACTTTAGAGGCGATTTTCTCAATATTTAGTTTTTTTTTTTTTTTTTTTTTTTTTTTTTTTTGTTGTTGTTTTTTTTTTTTTTTTTTTTTTTTTTGCTCCCTCATATTGCAGATATTCAAATAGTTGTATCTCAACCAAATATTGTCTGCCTATTCTAACAAACCATACGTCAATGGAAAGTTTATTTATTCAGCTTTCAGATGATATATAAATCTCAATTTATAAAAAAAAAAAAAAGACCCTTAAGACTGGTTTTGTGGTCCAGGGTCACAATTGAATAATCTTTGGTTATGAAGCTATTATATTTAAAAAAAAAAAAAATAAAAAATAAAAAGCTGACTTAGGCAAATCCAGTAGTGTATTTGCTTGTGACACCTGGCTTTATATAATATAAAAATATTTTTGACTGATTTATCAATAATAGTGTTTTGTTTTTGTTTTTTTTTAAATAACAATGGTTTACTAATACCTTAATGGCAAAACAATAGTTTTATTAACAGTCTAGTTTTTCAACACAAAAACTATTGATATTTGATACATCAACTGATTCTTTAATTATTAAATTTTAGGATTTATATTATCTTAATAACAGTAGTTTTAATGTTTAACAGTGAATCAAACTCCTTTTTATTTACTTTTTTTTTTTTTTTTTTTTTTTTTGTAATGAACTGGGATTGTTTTTTTTTTTTTTTTTTTTTTTTTATTGGTTATTAAAACACAATTTATATTAATATTTAAAAGTGATCATCAAATATAATCAATTACAATAAAGCCATTTTTATTTACTTATTGAAATATTAGTCATTATTACATAAGTCCTAAAATTCAGTAACATTATTGTAATGCATCCAATATTACCAATTAAAAAGAAAATGTCAGAATTGCTTGTTTTGGTTTTTTTTATTATTATTATTATTATTATTATTATTATTATTATTATTATTTTTATTTATTTTTTTTTTTTAAAAAAGGTTGATTACCATGTTTTATTTATTTTTGCAGTGGTGGAAACTAGCTTCCATAATTAATACTTTCACAACTAAGATTTAGGAAGTTTATTTGTATTTGTATCTAAAATTGAGTTGTAAATATGTGTCTTTTGGCAGCCGGAGGAAGACCGACCTCCTCTCAGCTCCCTGAGACCGTCGGTGGCCTCCTCCACAGACATGCTCCACAGCAAACTGTCCCAGCTGAAGGAGTCCCGCGAGCACTTCCAGCAGGACCAGTCCCACTCCCACAGCCCCACCCGCTCCTCCTCCCCCGCCTCCAACCTCGACGACCTCAAGAAGAGGCTGGAGAGGATAAAGAGCAACCGCCAGTAGATCAGCGTCTCGCCTTCATTCTACGCTAACGCACTAGATAGCCAGCCGACTTCCCCCGACTCCACCATCCCAACGTTTTTCAGGGTAAACGCGTGCATAGATTACGGTTATGCGAAATAGGATGAAAAAATAAATAACTCGGTCTGTCTACATTGTATAATATTAAGTAAACATTTTCTGTATGTTAGTATTGTGCACAGTTGTTTTTGTACATAGTGGCTAACCACATCAGGCTTTTACGTGTCATTTAGGGTTTTCCGTGTACAGTTTTCCTGTGCAGAATGCTGTAATATGTGTAACTGAGGCTTGTTTCTTTTTTTAATAGACATTTCAGAGAAATCTAAATGTCGCTTTCACTTGGTCTCAACTTCTATCTGTTCAACACTGTTTGCCATTTTTGCTGTTTTCTTTCTGCCTTTTCTTTCTCTCTCTTCCGAGCATCTCTGAAGCTCTCATAACTTTTGAAGGATTGATTCCTTTCTTTTAAGGAGCATGGCATGAAGTACTGGATCTTTCTTTTTATGTAAATAAAGTTTGCATTACTAAAGGCTGTAAATTCCGTTTTTCTTTTAATATTCCCGACATTTTGCACACTGTAGTGGGATATTGGTTATTAATGCATTTTCTATTATCCAACTGGGATCAGTGTTGAAGTGTTGCTATTAAGTTTAAGTGTATAATCTATAGTAAAAATGGCAATAAAGATTTTTTTATATATATAATTTAACAAACTATACATTGCTCTTCTGAATTTTTACTTTAAGGGGCTAATCTTTTGATATAGATTAATGTATATAAATGCATATTGTGATTATTATTGTGCATTGCACAGCTCTTCAAAAAATGTGGGTATATATATATATATATATATATATATATATATATATATATATATATATATATATATATATATATATATATATATATATATATATATATTATATATATTTTTATTTATTTTTTTTTTTTTTTTTTTTTTATTATTTTATTTATTAAATAATTTTTTTTTTTTATTATATTATTATTATTATTAATTATTTTATATTAATAAAACAAATTTAATACTATTAATTATTATTTTTTTTTTTTATATTTTTTTTTTTGTATTAAGCAAGGGTGCAGTAAATTAAAACATTTCAACATTAAACATTTACAACATTAATAAAACAAATTTAAGACTTTAATTATAATGGGTATTGTTTTTTTTTTTTTTTTTTTTTTTTTTGTTCAGCATGGATGCATTAAATTAAAAATATATATTTATTAATTTAAACCAAAAATTTAAAACATTACTTTTTTTTTTTTTTTTTTTTGAATAACATTTTTGTCTTTGTTTGATGCAAGAATTAAATAAAATAAAAATTAAATTAAATTAAAGGTAACAGTAAAGAATTTCAGTTACAAAATAAATCAAATGCTGTGATTTTTATCTTCATTCAAAGCAGCATTGTTTATACAAATCATTACTTAAATATTTCTTATTTTAGTTTGAAGTACTAAAAAAAACTAAAACTAGGTGTTGAGAACAAAAATATTACAAATTATACCTTTTTAAAACACAAATTAATTTAAAATGTTTTAACTGAAATAAATTTATTTTTTTACTCTGCAAGGATGCATTAAATAAATTAAAAATGTAATTTAAACCAAAAAATTAAAACATTTAAAAAGTTTTTAAATTAAATAACATTTTTATTTTTATTTCTTTAATCCGCAAGGATGCATTAAATTAAAAGTAGCAAAGATTTTCACATTGTTAGAAAAAAATCTAATGCTGTAATTTGTCATTTTATATTAAAAGCAGTGTTATTGTTAACTAATTAATATTAATAAAAATGACAAACTAAAACTAGCTACTAAAAGTTACATTTTAAAAATAGAAGCAAAATATTTAAAAAAAAAAAATTTATTTAAATTATTATTATTATTATTATTATTATTTTAGCAAGGATGCATTTAATTAAAAATGTAAAATAAATGTAAAACATTTGGAGTAATGATGCTGAACATTCACAAAAATAAATGACATTAAAATGATTCAAGTTTAAAATAAAAATATTTCACAATATTACTATTTTTACTATATTTTTGATCAAATAAATGCAGCCTTGGTAAGTTTAAGTTTATCAGATAGTATCACATAGTTCATCAGACATTGTGTCTGTTTCTTGACCTTTATAAGAACAAAACGAAAATACCGTCACAATAGATGTAGACTTTATTAAGGTCATACGTGACAGTCTGGGATAGGTGGAGTCATATACTGGGATGCATTTGTCTTTTTACAACAAGTGACTGGCCAACCTTGGATGTCTTTTTAGTTTCTCCTCCAGTGCCAGATACTTCTGAGGCGCTCTTTCCTTGTGTCTACAAAAAAACAAACAAACATAGATTTACTCAAATGTACAAACACCCTTGTTTACAAGGCAAAGATCTGCCCATACCATCAAAGTTTCTTGAGCTGCTTGGGCTTTGTACCATCTTGAAAATCTAGATGTGTAATCATGATGTCATAACAGTATTATTCAGCAAATAACCTGAGGTGCATACCGAATGAGTCTCATTTTGAAAACGTGGATCCTGAACATGGCGTCAGAGCAGTAGGCGAGATAATCATCCTCGTCTTCATTGGACATGGTGAGATAGTTCTTCTGGTACCACAGCTGCTTCTTCTGCAACTCCTCTGTCTCCTGAACAAACAAGGTCACCAGTTCACTAGAAGCTTTTTCTGGCCTTCTTATTTAGGAAAAATTTGAAATAAACCAAATGTTGTGTTTCCGTGTCTTTAAGGAGTGGCTTTAAATTTTCAACATGGAGACTAACTGTCAAATTCATCCAATCAGATTGTAACAGTCTAGCTAGCTTCTTTGTATTGTTTAGGCCTGTCACTAAAAATTTAATCGAGCGATCGGTTTATAATAATTAATTCTTTGGTAACCCTGGTGAAAAAAACCATGATGCTGGGATGCTGGTTAGGTATGTTGTGGTGCTGGTTTAAGCTGGTCCTTTGCTGGTCTACGCTGGTCCTTTGCTGGTTTATGCTGGTCCTTGACCAGCAACATGACCAGCATAAACCAGCAAAGGACCAGCTTAAACCAGCACCAAAACATACCTAACCATGGATTCTCTTCCGTGGAATGCACCACTTCCGGTATTTTGCCGGTTACTCGACACGAGCAAACTGGATTTTTAAAACTCTTGTGCTCGAATTGAATCGAGGAATAGAGTGTTTTCACGACGCGTCATCAATCGTATCATATTGGCGGCACTGAATGTAAACAATGCCACTGAACCGAACGGAGTTTGCAATTATTGTCAAGTTTTGGGCTGTACTAATCGGTCGGACCGGGAAAAACATATGGAGTACATTCTAGACTGTCAAAAGTTATAACAAATCAACGAGAAGAGTGCAAAAAAACTGTCTGAGGAACAAAAGGCGTTTGTGGTTGGCCAAACTGAACCAGGATTTCCAGGGCAAGAATCTTGACAACATTCGTGTTTGTTCCAGTAGGAAGGTGAAATATTAGGCTAATATCTTAAGTAATTTTGCTTGTACGTATCTTTATCACCTATTCACTTTAGTTTGTCAAGATATTGTGCCCTTTCCTGCTTACCAAGTCCTTCTCAATATGATTTAGCGATTTCCACGCATTTTTTCCGTGGTTTAGACAGCATAAATTAGCAGAACAACCTATCCAGTTGTACATTAACCATGCAGGTAGTGCTGTTGTTCACATCCAATTATCTCCAATATAACTGTGCATCCCGTTAACTCACCAAACCGTGACGTAAGTGCAAACTCTCTATTCTAAATCTTGTTGAAGGAACTAACGTGCCTTTTCGATTCTGCTCTGGATGATGCTGGCTTTGTTAAGGAGCTGCTGTTTAAACTCATTCAGACAGTCTGTCTTCAGCTGGAGCGCGTCCTGGTGTGTGAGAACTTCTGGGAGTCCCAGTCGGACCTGGGATGGAGCCAGCAGGTCCAGCTCTTTCTCTTTCTGCCGCTGCTTCTTTTCTTCAGCCATACGTTCCTGAGGACACAAAAGAAACCAGAGGTAGGTGAAAGTTTGGATCAGTGTGATAAAAGTGGATGACTGATGACCTTGACACACCTTTTCTTCCATGTGCCGACGGGCCGTTTCGTTCCGCGTAGGGTTGTAGATAGAAATCAGCAGGTCAGTATTACTGTCCTCCTTTTCTCTTGAAGAAAGGATGGACCTAACCTGAAACACACATGCTAACGTCTACACGATTGCCTAGATGATGTTTTTATAATGGTGCTTATGAACTGTAATACCTCTTTTTCTGACTCTCTGATTTGAAGTTCAACATCTTCCTCTTCTCTCATCAATTCCACAAGCATTTCATACAACTTTAAGTTCTTGTAGGGCTTCACAGAAGGATCCACCTGAAGGTGCACAAAATAAGATTTTTGTTTTCTTTGCGCATAAAAAGTATTCTTGTAGCTTCATAAAATTAAGTTTGAACCACTGATGTCACATGGACTATTTTAATGATGTCCTTACTACCTTTTGCGCCTTGAATGTGGTAGTTGCATTGCTGTCTATGCAAGGTCAGAAAGCTCTTGTGTTTCATCAAAAATATTTTAATTTGTGTTCTGATGATGAACGAAGGTCTTAAGGGTTTGGAACGACTTGAGGGTGAGTAATTTATTTCTATGAAATCAACCGAAAAAATGTTGACATGTGACATCAGACCTGAAAGCCAGACACCATCTGTGGAGTAAAAGCTTGCGCTTTCTGCGAGTCTGCTGCTTCTTTGGGTTTGATGAAGTTGAGCCAGGCTGGGATGATCTTGTCGTCCTCTAGATGAAAGGTCACCTGGATCCGTCTGTCCGTCATCATAAAGATCCGTTCAGCCACATCTTTACTTGCCGCCTTAGAAAGATCTCTGTGAAACCGCTCCTCCACCCTCTGTTGGAGACCCCAAATAAAATTTAATTTACCCGTTTTTCCCATCTTTTCAATTTTTATTGTTAGCAAGGCCACTAGAAGCAAACTATGCAGTTTTAGTATATTATTAGTTGATGTTATACCAGTAAGATAATATTGACTTAAAGGAGAAGTTCACTTCCAGAACAAAAATTTACAGATAATTTACTCACCTCCTTGTCGTCGAAAATGTTCATGTCTTTCTTTCTTCAGTCGTAAAGAAATGATGTTTTTTGAGGAAAACATTTAACGATTTCTCTCCATATAGTGGACTTCTATGGTGCCCCTCAGTTTGAACTTCCAAAATGCAGTTTATATGCAGCTTTAAAGGACTCTAAACAATCCCAGATGAGGAAGAAGGGTCTTATCTAGTGAAACAATTGGTTATTTCCTAAAAAAATTGACAATTTATATACTTTTTAACCTCAAATGCTCGTCTTGTCTAGCTTGTGTGAACTCTTTGTGTATTCCATCTCATTAAAAAGTATATAAATTGTACATTTTATTAGAAAATAACTGATCGTTTTGCTAGATAAGACCCTTCTTCCTCGGCTGGGATCGTTTAGAGCCCTTTGAAGCTGCATTTAAACTGTATTTTGGAAGGTCAAACTCGGAGGCACCATAGAAGTCCACTATATGGAGAGAAATCGTTAAATGTTTTCCTCAAAAAACAATTTCTTTACGACTGAAAAAGCAAGACATGAGCATCTTGAACGACAAGGGGGTGAGAACAGTACCTGTAGAGGCCGTTGTTCAAGAGCCTCTCCAGCCCGAATCACTTTGATTTGCTTTCCATAAACAACACGTCGATAAAAGAGGAAGTCAGTGCGATCTTCAAAGGTTTCTGTCATTTCAAAAGGCTTCTCGATTCTTCTGGCTAGACCGTCAGTACGAATATGACTGTAGAAGTCCATCTGACGCCCCGTCTCAGGAACTAAAGTGATGTACCTGTGGTCTAAACAAAATTCAATTTTTAATATGCCAGGGCGTATTATTATTAATTAGTTATCAGTCACGCATTATGATTAGAATGAAAATGTGTGTTAGATTACATTTAAGAGCATCACTTCTTCCAGGCCTAAAATGATCAGTTGTCACATTGCTGTCTGTGTGTAGTTCTCTCTCATCAAGATGATCACTTTGATGTTTGAACCATTCCTTAATAGTGCTGGCTTGTGTGCCTAATGAAAGTGACAAGAAGAGAATCTGTATTCAGTGTCAACACACAGACTAAAAGTTAGATTAACATGTCTTTAAAAAAATAAATCAAGATTTATTTAGAATGTTTATACTAGTTTAATATTAATATGTATATTATTTATTTAAGAATGTAATAAAGTGAGAAATTGTACTCATTGTCAACGTAAAGTCTGAATTAACATGCTTTTAAATAAATAAATACAAATTATTCATATTTATAAGATTTATTTATGAAAGTAATAAAGTTAGACTTTGTACTTGTCAACACAGGTTATAAGCTAAACGAGCGTGCCTTTTAACTAAATAAACAATTAATGATTATTATTTTAAATATTTAATAAAGTATTATTATTAGGGCTGTCAAATGATTAATCACGATTATTTGCATCCAGAATAAAAGTTCTGTTTACATATGTGTGAATATATATATATATATATATATATATATTTTTTTTTATATTATTATTATTTTTTAAATATATAAAATATATGCATACAAATAGGTAGTTAATCACGATTAATTGCATCAAGAATAAAAGTTCTGTTTACATATGTGTGAGTACTGTATATATTTATAATGTATATATAAATACATACACATACATGTGTATATATATTTAAAATATCTGTTTATATATATTTTAATATAATTAAAATTATATATACATATTAATATTTTATATTTATATATATATATATATATATTTAATATATGCATACAAATGTGTGTATTTATATATACATAATAAATATACACAGTACTCACACATATATTGTGTAAACACAAACATTTATTTTTGATGCAGTAAAACGAATTAATCGTTTGACAGCCCTAATTATTACTAAATATAACTATATAATTATATAATTATTATTATTATTAACTTAAAGGTATTATTTAAATGCTGATTGCAATTTTAATTACAATTATTTAAATGTTAGCATATATTTATATTATATATTAATATGAATAATTAAGTTATTTAAGTTTAAGTTATTTAAGTTTGTATTTGACGTGCTTATAAATAAATATCACTTTTAATGGATTTGTTAATAAAAAAAATATTTCCTTATATAGAGCATCATTATCTCATAATTTATTTTATTTTACTTTTTAACTTTATTTTATTTACATGATGTCAGAATTAAAAATTTCAAACAAACTGTCTTTATAAGCATTTATTTGTTGATATAAATGTACATAATTGACGTGACAAGGAATGTTGGAACTAAAAACAAAAACATCTGCAAATATCTTACATTCGAGGTCTTTATACATGGTGAGTTTGGTCACAAGACCATCTTTCAGAAGATAAGGAGCAAACTTCTCCAGTTTTGCTTTCCTGTACTGGATAACCTTCATACCCCCTGGATAACGCATTTCCATATCTATAAAGATGCAAAATAAAAACAAGTATGATTAATTAACCTCAACAGATAGTAGAAAATGGATAAAAGGCTAAATGTGAGAGTGAGAACTTGACCTGCCGGTGAAATATC
This sequence comes from Labeo rohita, assembly GCF_022985175.1. Taxonomy (NCBI): domain Eukaryota; kingdom Metazoa; phylum Chordata; class Actinopteri; order Cypriniformes; family Cyprinidae; genus Labeo; species Labeo rohita. The sequence continues at coordinate 17,525,521 of NC_066893.1, forward strand.
TATTTTAGTCACCCAAGATGGAGGCATCTCAAACACTTTCAGCCCCTCCATTTCCTCCTTAAGAAACAAAATAGGTAGTTAAATCGAGGGTGAGGGTAGAATAGGCCCTTCAACAGTTAAATCAATAATGGCATTAAAACTAAATGGAAAATTGGAAATAAAGAATAGTCTTTCTGTACTTCGTCCTCGTCCTCTGGCTCTTCGAGTGTCTTTGGGTCTGAAATGATTGACAGAGATTGGCTAGTAGGCCCACATAGCACATACTCCCACTTTGATAGATCGCCCATGTCAAAGGTCATCTCCTGCGGACACAAACAGACCCGGTAAACTTTCCAGTGCTTGTCATCTTCACTGAAAACATTTATACACATTAATATTAAGATATACTGACATCACAACCGAAAGTGCAATCTTGCTTGTTGACCCAGTAATTTCGATGGTTCCAGACACTCTCTATGCCCAGGAAGTTTTCATTGGTGGTGGAGTAGCTCTTGCCTGTCAGAGGGTCAATGAAGAAGTTCTCTGGTACCTCCCGGTTCCCTGAGAGCACCAGAACCCAGCAGTGAACTCTCAAGCCCCGAAGAGGGTCAGGTGATGGACGTTCTTGTTCCTGTTTAATAACAGAATAACATAGGTTTCATAGACAATTGGACAAGTTTTTGGGGCAGACCTGACCTGTTGAAAAGAGATGGTCTTCATCCCTCCAGGGGTGGTGCTGCTCTTCTCTCTAGTAATATGGCATATAGTCTTAGAGTTTGCACTTGACTAACTGGGGCCCAGGTCAGGAAGCAGACAGACTGGCTAATCCGACCGTCTGCTAGCCGCCTCACGTCACCAGAATCAGTTAATTCTCAGCACATAGAGACCCTTACACCTAGATATCATGCTATAGAGACTGTGTCTGTTCCCCGAGCTAGACAATACAAAAGACGTCCAAACCAATTTAAGAGTAACAATCTAATCAACGTTCAACAAATAAAAAACTTACATAATACAGAGAAACAAATGATAAAACTTGGCCTTTTGAATATCAGGTCCCTCTCTACAAAAGCGCTTTTTGTAAATGATATGATCATTGATCATAATCTAGATGTGCTATGTTTGACAGAAACCTGGCTAAAATCAGATGATTACATTATCTTAAACGAGTCTACTCCTCATGATTACTGTTATAAACATGAGCCACGTCTAAAAGGTAAAGGGGGAGGTGTTTCTACAATTTATAGAAATTATTTTAGTGTTTCACAGAGAGCGGATTTCAAGTATAACTCATTTGAAGTAATGGTGCTTCATATAACATTATCCAGAGAAACAATTGTTAATGATAAATCCCCTATGACGTTTGTACTTGCTACTGTATACAGGCCACCAGGGCACCATACAGATTTTCTTCAAGAATTTGCTGATTTTATATCTGAGCTGGTGTTGGCTACAGATAAGGTCTTAATAGTAGGTGACTTTAACATCCATGTTGATATTGAAAATGATGCGCTGGCAGCTGCATTTACAGACATTCTAAATTCTATTGGAGTTAGACAACACGTGTCAGGTCCCACTCATTGTCGAAATCATACTCTAGACTTAATACTGTCACATGGAATTGATGTCAATGCCGTTGAGATTCTGCAGCAAAGTGATGATATCTCTGATCATTATCTAGTCTTGTGTATTCTCCAGATGACTAAAACTGTAAATTCAACTCCTTATTATAAGTATGGTAGAACCATCACTTCTACTACAAAAGATTGCTTTCTAAGTAATCTTCCTGACTTATCTGAATTCTTCAGCATGTCCAATAGCTCAGAAAAACTTGATGAAGTAACAGAAACTATTGACTCTCTCTTTTCCAGGACTCTAGATACGGTCGCTCCTCTGCGCCTAAGGAAGATTAAGGAAATTAGTCCGACCCCGTGGTATAACGAGCACACTCGCGCCCTAAAGAGAGCAGCCCGGAAAATGGAGCGCAGCTGGAGGAAAACAAAATTAGAGGTACTGCTTGGCGGGAATGTACCCTATCGTACAGAAAAGCGTTAAAATCGGCCAGATCTGACTACTTTTCGACTCTTTTAGAAGAAAACAAACATAACCCTAGGTATTTATTCAATACAGTGGCTAAGTTAACAAAAAATAAAGAACCAACAGGCACTGACTATGCCCATCAGCATAGCAGTAATGACTTTATGAACTACTTTACTTCTAAGATCGATACAATTAGAGACAAAATTGTCACTATGCAGCCGTCAATTACAGTGTTGCATCAGATAGTGCGCTATAGATCTCCTGGGGAACAATTCAACTCATTCTCTACTATAGGTCAGGAAGAATTGTATAAACTTGTTAAATCATCTAAACCAACAACTTGTATGCTAGACCCTATTCCATCTAGGCTACTAAAAGAGATGCTTCCAGATCTCATAGATCCTCTGCTAAATATTATTAATTCATCACTGTCATTAGGATATGTCCCCAAAACCTTCAAACTGGCTGCTATTAAGCCTCTAATTAAAAAATTTTCAGTCAGGTTTTAGACCGTACCATAGTACTGAGACTGCTCTTATTAGAGTTACAAATGATCTACTCTTATCATCCGATCGTGGTTGTATCTCTCTGTTAGTGCTACTGGATCTTAGTGCTGCGTTTGATACTGTTGACCACAACATTCTCTTGAATAGACTTGAGAATTATGTTGGCATTAGTGGTAGTGTATTGGCATGGTTCAAATCGTATCTATCTGACCGCCATCAATTCGTGGCAGTAAATGATGAGGTATCATATCGATCTCAAGTGCAGTATGGAGTACCACAAGGCTCAGTACTAGGGCCGTTACTCTTTACGCTTTACATGTTACCCTTGGGTGATATCATCAGGAAATATGGTGTTAGCTTTCACTGCTATGCTGATGATACCCAGCTCTATATTTCTTCGCGGCCTGGCGAAACGTACCAATTTGAAAAACTAATGGATTGTGTAGTTGAGTTAAAAAATTGGATGACAAGTAATTTCTTACTGCTAAATTCTGAAAAAACAGAGGTGTTAGTTATTGGGCCTAAAACCTCAGCGTGTAATAACCTAAAACACTGTCTAATACTTGATGGCTGTTCTGTCAATTCTTCGTCATCAGTTAGGAACCTAGGTGTGCTATTTGATGGTAATCTTTCCTTTGAAAACCACATCTCTAGTATTTGCAAAACTGCATTTTTCCATCTCAAAAATATATCTAAACTACGACCTATGCTATCAATGTCAAATGCTGAAACATTAATTCATGCGTTTATGACCTCACGGTTAGATTATTGTAATGCTTTATTGGGTGGTTGTTCTGCTCGCTTAATAAACAAACTCCAGCTGGTCCAAAATGCAGCAGCTAGAGTTCTTACTAGAACCAAAAAGTATGATCATATTAGCCCGGTTCTGTCTACACTGCACTGGCTCCCTATTAAACATCGTATAGATTTTAAAATCTTGCTAATTACTTATAAAGCCCTGAATGGTTTAGCTCCCCAGTACCTGAGTGAGCTCTTATCGCATTATAGTCCCTCACGTCCGCTGCGTTCTCAAAACTCTGGCAATTTGATAATACCGAGAATATAAAAATCAACCGCGGGCGGCAGATCTTTTTCTTATTTAGCACCCAAACTCTGGAACAATCTACCCTACAATGTTCGGGACGCAGACACACTCTGTCAGTTTAAATCTAGATTAAAGACCCATCTCTTTAACCTTGCTTACACATAACAAATCCACATTCTTATAATTCAAATCCGTTAAAGGATTGTTAGGCTGCACTAATTAGGTCAACCGGAACCGGGAACACTTCCCATAACACCCGATGTACTCGGTGCATCGTCAGAAGAATGGCATCTACGCTAATATTAGTCTGTTTCTCTCTTATTCCGAGGTCACATTAACCACCAGATCCAGTCCGTATCCAGATCAGATGGTCACTGCAGTCCCCCGGATCCAGTCCGAACCCAGCCCAGACGGTGGATCAGCACCTAGAGACGACCTCTACAGCCCTGAATGTCAGCGGAGTCCACATCAACTAGATGAGCCCCAGAGACGGATCCACATTAAAGACCACATCACCTAGACGGCTGTCGGCACAAGACCACGGGAACTTTGGCCAGAGGAGAACTGGCCCCCCGACTGAGCCTGGTTTCTCCCAAGGTTTTTTTTCTCCATTTGTCACCGATGGAGTTTTGGTTCCTTGCCGCTGTCGCCTCTGGCTTGCTTAGTTGGGGACACTTTCTCTTAACACAATATTGCATTTTATTTTATTGTTTTTGATTAACTACCTTTACCTATAATGTGAGTGTTTAATGTTGCCTTTGGCATTGTTGATGTACTGTTTCCTATTTAATACTGTACAGCCGCCTTGTCACAATTCTGTATTGTTAAAGGTGGTATATAAATAAAGGTGACTTGACTTGACTTGACTTTAAAAGGAACCGTTGAAATGCAAGTCAAAAACAGAACAGAATTTCATCAACACATTGTTTGACCAACCTTCTGAAGTCTTTCTACATCCTGTTGTTTCTTCAGTGCGGCTGCTTCAGCTTCTGCATGCTGTTTCTGCTCTTGACGCTTTTCGAAGTTGCTGTGCAAATCGCGTACGGGTTTTACAGAGTATTTCTGTGTTGGCTTCTTCGGTTCCTCTGTTTTATCCTGAGCAGGTTGTGCAAAATCATAAATGATCATGAATAATAGATCTTGTTTAGATTTTTAGAAAGAACTGATTTCAACCACTTAAGGAAATTTGTGTTTTCACACTGTGTTCTTCAACAGATGCTCTACAACCTCTAGGGTATCTGTGGAAATACGTTTGTGAGGATGCCAATTATAAATTGATCTCAAACTAAATTTTGCGAAAATACATAAAACATGTATGGAAGGCCGTTTCTGCCACAAAATAAAAAAGGTAATTGCAACTTTTTAAAAACTCACAGTTCTGAGAAATGAAGTCAGAATTGCATGATATAAACTCGCAATTGTGAGTTATAAAGCTAGAATTGTGAGATATAAACTCACAAATCTGACTGTTTTCAAAATGTTGTGGTATAAACAAGCAATTGCAAGTTATAAAGTCAGAATTGCAACTTTTCACTCAGAATTGTGAATGTGAATCTCGCAATTCTGACTTTTTTCTCACCACTGCGCAATTCTGACTTGCAATATAGAAACTTGCTGTTCTGAGAAAGTCAGAATGCATGATATAAACTCGCAAATCTGACTTTTTCTCAAAATTTTGTGGTATAAACATATAAAGTTAGAATTGTGAGATATAAACTCAGAATTCTGACTTTTTTCTCAGAATTGCAGGTTTATATCTCAAAATTCTGTGAAAAAATAAATAAAAAGTGAGAAAAAAGTCACAAAATAAAAAATGTTCTTGCGACTTTTTCTGACAATTCTGACTTTTTTTTGCAAGTTTTTTCTCGCAATTGCAGGTTTATATTCAATTCAACGCAATTCTGGCTTTTTTTCCACACAATTCTGACTTTTTAAATCAGAATTGTGAGATATAAACTCGCAGTTCTGAGAAATGAAGTCAGAATTGCATGATATAAACTCACAACTTCGAGTTATAAAGTCAGATTTTTCTTGCAAATGTGAGTTTGTATTTTGCAATTCTGACATTTTCTTGCAATTGTGGGTTTATATCTTGCAAATCTGGCTTTTTTTCACACAATTCTGACTTTTTTTAATCAGAATTGCATGATATAAACTCACAACTTCAAGTCAGAATTGCGAGAAACTTGCAAGTCTGAGTTTTCTCAAAATTGCGTGGTAAAAACTCATAATTCCGAGAAATAAAGTCAGAATTTTCTTGCAAATGTGAGTTTGTATTTTGCAATTCTGACTTTTTTCTTGCGATTGCGGATTTATATCTTGCAAATCTGACAATTCTGACTTTTTTTTTTATGAGATATATACTCGCAATTGCGAGTTATAACATCCAATTTTAAGGGGGAAAAAACACTGATGTTCTCAAATTTGCAAGTTTATGTCTTACAATTCGGACTTAACTCACAATTGCATGTTACAAAGTCAGAATTGCAAGATATAAACTCGCATTATAACTTTATTTCTCCTAATCACGCAATTCTGACCTTATAACACACAATTCTCATAAAAAAGTCAAAATTGCAAGTTAATATCTTGCAGTTCTGAGGAAAACATTTGTTTTGTTGTTCTTGTTGAATTTACACGATGTCAGCCAGTAGATGTCCATGTAGTGGAATAACAACAATGTGTAGTCTTTTTTACTGCAGCTTCAAAGGAGGCAAGACAATGTTGTCAAAACTAGCGCTGATACCTGAGGTAATTTTTTGTTATTAGGTCTTTTTTAGAGCGTTATCCTTACAGATATAGATATCGTTCTTGGTGTGATGTAAGTTGTGCTTACTTGAATTTGAGGCTGCAGTAGGGGACACTCTTGTCGTGACTGATCAAGAAGACACATCTCTTTTGTAGCGTAGCCACTGACGCAGTAAGCGTTGTATCCTGCGCCCAACAACAGGCTACACAGCACGATGGAGAAATCAAAACATGTGCCTCTCTGAATCTGCAGAACCCAGGTGGGCGATGACAGCTGCTTGGGCTAGAAAGAACAGAAATAAAATAAAAACATGTTTTTGAGTCAAAGATGCAAAAACAACCATCATGAGTCAAAGCAGATTCTCACAAGTTCAAATGGTGGATCCAAGAGCTCCAATGAGAGATAATCAGCCACAAAACTGGAACATCCCTCCCAGTCATACAGCTCAGGATATGGCAGCAAGGTGCTTCGCAAGGTAGTGCTTACAAATTTCTGTTGATATACATTGGAATAAGAAAATGTAATGGAAAATAGAGTATTCAGAACATTTGTGGTAATGTTGCCGTGTCTGGTAAACATATTTGCTGTATGCACCTGAACGCCGCATTCGTTCACAGGGCACAGCAGAAGCGCTTTGTGATCAGGGTACAAAAGCGCATACTGCTGACGAAAGTTTTCAGCCATTGCTAGCATGAGCTTCTCCTGTGCAGAGTTCTCCTTGTATGAAGATGGACATTTGGAAAGGTCAACATGAGCTCTTGGCCTTGCCCTGAAGAAATAAAGAAAAAAGACCAACAATCAGAATAATTTACTTACTTACTTACTAACCAACCACATACATTTAGAATTAATAAAAAAATTACATAACAAAAAAAAATTATAAAAATAAATAAATAATAATACATAAAATGTAATACATTTATTTAATTTCTGTATTTATTATATATTTACAATTTAAGCACAATAAAGCATAGAAAAATATTATTATTATGATACTTTTTACATATCATAGGCCAGGCTTAAAATACAAATTTCAGTTTATTTATTTATTTACCAACCACATACATTTAGAATTAGTTAAAAAATGAATAATAATAATTAATACAAAAATAATAAATAAAATTAATAATGTATTTAATTTATATATTTAGCATATATTTGTATTTAAATTGAATGAATAAATATATTTCATTTTTATATTTATTATATATTTGCAATTTAAGCACAATAAAGCACAAAAAATATATTATTTTTATTTAATATTATTGCTATACTATTTACATGTTTTAAGCCAGGCTTAAAATACAAATTTCTATTTATTTATTTATTTATTTACTTACTTACTTACCAACCACATACATTTAGAATTAATAAAAAAAAATATGTAACAAAACAAATAATAAATAACATTTATAAAAATTAATAAATTTGTTTAATTTAGATGTTTATTACACATTTGCAATTTAAGCACCATAAAGCATAGAAAAACATTATTATTATGATACTATTTACAGGTCATAGGCCAGGGTTAAACTACAAATTTCTATCTATCTATCTATCTATCTATCTATCTATCTATCTATCTATCTATCTATCTATCTATCATCTAACCATGACTATCTATCTATCTATCTATCTGTTTACCAACCACATACATTTAGAATTAATATAAAATTTTAAATAAAAAATAAAATAATGATAAAACAATAAAAAAAGAAAAATAATAAATCTATCTATTTTATTTATGACTAACCATTTCTTATTTTTTCATTTAATTTCTGAAATATGACCTGGTCAAGTGTTATTTTATTATCATTGAAATACTATTATAGTTTTTGTTAATACCTTGAATTAGTTTTATTTTTATATTTTCAGTTCTTATATTAACTCCAGTCATTTTAGTTAAAGCTTTAGTTAATTTGTTGTTTTTGCCACTTTATTAGTATTTATGTAGTTTTTAATTCACTTTTATTTTAGTTTTAGATATTTTATTACTTTATTGAAAATGAGAAATGTTGCCTTGGCAAATTAGCTGAAATAAAAGTTTTAGATTTTATTAGTTTAAGATTTTTATATTTGACTTTATTCCGTTAAAGTTTATTTTATTTCAATTATTTTTTACTTCTTTTTTTATTATTGATTTTAGTTTTAGTTACCTATAATAACCCTGACCTGGATGTGTTATTGACAGGCTTCATGAGATTCATTCTTGTAGATTTACAATATAGCACACTATATAATGAGGCCACAGTGGGTTTTAAGTCCCCACTATCTCCATGCACTAACGTACCCTATCGTTTTGTTAAATAAAAAACTGAAGGTGTTTGACCTTAGTCTGCTACCCCACAACTTCATGACCTGATAAACACCCATGTTTGTGGCTAATGATTAAGACCACTGTAAACATCCAGCGTGTACACGTGAAAGAAACTCCTATGGAGAAGCGCTGATCATTGCTTTAACATGAGCTAACATGAGTTTACCACATGTTGATGAACTTTAGTAACCTCACATGTGTGTGACTGTAGGGTTTATTCGTATGTTGGACAGGCTGCTCTCCAGATCCCGAAGACCCTCCAGATCCCGCGCGCTCTCTTCATCATCCTCTTCATTATCTGTTATAGTAACGTCCTCTTCACAGTCCACCTCCGGTAACACTTCCATCTAAAACAAACCATGCACATATTGAGGAATGTACGATACATTTTTAAACGAGGTGCTGCAACAAGAAAATATCTGACAGATGGTTTAAAACGACATGTTATCGTTTTTATGTCGCGTCAAGCAAGATATCAGTGCTTATGAGGACTTACAGTTTAATAAAGTGAATCTCCTTTGCCTTCGGCTTAAAATTTAATTTCTAAATCTAAGTTTATAACCATTGGCAGCAAGAGAAACCTTTTAGTTGTTTACGTCCGGCAATTTGGTTTCCATAGAGAGGAGTCGCTGACGTATCAATACGAGGGGTGGAGTCGACAGATCGCTTTCTCTGAAATAAGTTAATTTATTTATTTATGTTAATAGTTATTTTGAATTAAATTTAAAACGTTATGTTTATATATATATATATATATATATATATATATATATATATATAACATATACATTTTTATATTTGAAAAATACTATAATATTATATATATAAAAATAATATTATATATTATTTTTATATATAATATATATTATATATATATTTTATATATTATATATATATATATATATATATAATAACTATTAAAAAATACAAAGAATTCTAAAATTATTGTAAACATCCTGCTGAAGATCCTGCAGCAAACTCTATTTAGACTACTTATTTTACCTTTTCACATATTAATTATTTAATTATTTCTTTATTATTAATTAGTTAACTATTTCTTTTTGTTGTATGTGTAGTCTGTTTTTAATGTACTGCCAGATTGTACCCAGCTAACAAAATCATTTCTGCGAACGTTTTCCTAACGTTATCAGTGAACTATAAAAACATTATTTTTTTAATGTATTCTGAATGTGCAAAGCATCGAGTTTGTTTGTTGTTGTTTTTTTTGTTTTTTTTTTTAATGGGTTTAATCGTTTTTCCCCCTGGTTATACACTACCAGTCAAAAGTTTTTGAACAGTAAGATTTTTAATGTTGTTTTTAAAAGAAGTCTCTTCTGCTCACCAAGCCTGCATTTATTTGATCCAAAGTACAGCAAAAACAGTAAAACTGTGAAATATTTTTACTATTTAAAATAACTGCTTTCTATTAGAATATATTTTAAAATGTAATTTATTCCTGTGATCAAAGCTACATTTTCAGCATCATTAGAAATGATAGAAATTTATATTTTTATTTAGCAAGGATGCTTTAAATTGATCAAAAGTGATTTGAACCTCTAACCTTATCAAGGAAACCTTTTTTTAAAAAAAATCTACTCAGCTGTTTTCAACATAATAATAATAATAATGTTTTTGAGTAGCAAATCAGAATAATAGAGTGATTTCTGAAGGATCATGTAACTGGAGTAATGATGCAAAAATCAGCTTGGAAATTAAAGGAATAAATTACATTTTAAAATATATTCAAATAGAAAACAGTTATTTTAAATAGTAAAAAATAGTCAAAATTTTACTGTTTTTGCTGTACTTTGGATCAGAACTTGGTGAGCAGAAGAGACTTTTTAAAAAAAAAAAAAAAAAAAAAAAAAAAAACCATTAAAAATCTTTTGACTGGACGTTAAAGCATGTTCTGAAACAAGTGGTGTCATTAAAAACATTAGAATGTCCATCTAAAATGTTTCAGAAAAACGTTCCAAACTTTTTTTCTTTTTTTTTTGAAAAAAGTCAAGAAAAAAAAGTGGCAGTTTGCACATTTTAACACCCTTTTCTATTGTGTTTTTGATCGACCCAAGTTCGTTTCCTCACACGTTTACACCTATTGTCATTGAAATATATCCTTATAATGTAATCACCACAAACAGTAGGAGCTCTCAGAGTGTTTACGGTCGTTCCGGTGACCTCCCGTTCTGATACACTCACCGCCCCCTCGCGACGCCTCATTGGACGAACGCATTAATAGATACGAACCGAAGCCGCTGGAACCAAAGGCAGACAGCCAACACAGACCCAAACACAATGGGACATTCGCGTTCCTTCACATGCGTTGCGTTTCTTCTGATTGCACTGCACCAGACATCTGGATTCTGGTTATTTAACGTTATCTTTCCTCCGACCGCCAAACCTCGCGTCATAAATAATAGCACTCCTCCTCTTATCATAGGTAAGCAATCTTACATTCATAATTTGGGGATTTAAATTGAAATATAATGTTTAATGTGTTCTATATCAGTTCACTAATTTAGTAAGTAAGCATATACAAACTATTACATGAGGCAGGCTAGACAACATAACAGATTGACCTCACATGCACTTTTTGACCAGTTCAAATCCATATTATGTGCACAGCTTGTTGCATGGTGTGTATTTGAGAACTAAATATGTATCTAGTTAAGTAAAATTTTACATTTTTGACTTCCAGTGCCTGGAAATCTGGGTAATCGCCTTGAGGCCAAAATAGACAAGCCCACACTGGTACACTGGATGTGTTACAAGAAAACCGAGGACTGGTTCCCTCTCTGGATTGACCTAAACATGTTCATGCCCATTGGAATCGACTGCTGGATTGATAACATGAGGTAAACTCACTTTGTAACACTGTAAATGTCTTTACTCTCAACTAAAACTTTAATTAAAGTCTTCATTTCAGTAGTGTGTGTATGTGTTTATCACTATTTCTATGTTTGGAATGTAGTATTACTCAAAAGGTAAACTTGTTTTGTCTCATAGTCGCAAATTCACAGAGCAACCCCTTCTAGGGACCCTCTAACTTAATGACCGCTGTTTTCTATTCATCCTCAGTTCTGTATTTCAGGTCATTGACCTTTTGTCTGTTGTTTTTGGAGGCTTCTCAGAGACTGATGTCATAAGACAGTCCAGTGTATCATAATCAATATTTAGTAGCACTTTACTGTCTTAACTATGTTAAGCTAAACAGTTTATCAAAAGCTCTAATGTTTGAATAAAAGCCTCCCTGCTTTTTTAACCTTGAAAGAATACAAGTTCTTTCTTTTCATGGGCTCTGACTTGATATGATTGTAACATTTGTTTCTTTTGTGTAGAATTGTGTACAACAGGACGACTCGCAAGGCGTCTAACGCACCCGGGGTGCGAGTCCGGGTCCCTGGATTCGGACAGACGCACCCTATAGAGTTTCTTGACTTAAACAAGCTGACAGGTGAGTAACATCTCGAATAATTAAACTTCTTTTCTCACAATGTATACTACCAGTCGAAAGTTTTTGAACAGTAAGATTTTTAATGTATTTTGAAGAATTCTCTTTTGCTCACCAAGCCTGCATTTATTTGATCCAAAATACAGCAAAAGCAGTAATATTGTGAAATATTTTTAGTATTTAAAATAACTGCTTTCTGTTTGAATATATTTTAAAATGTCATTTATTCCTGTGATCAAAGCTGGATTTTCAGCATCATTACTCCAGTCACATGATCCTTCATAAATCATTTTAATATAAGAAGAGACTATAAAAATCTTACTGTTCAAAAACTTTTGACTGATAGTGTATGTGCTTTTTATTCTGATGTGCATTTTTTTTTTTGTAGGTTACTTTCACACCATGGTTCAACATCTGGTCAGCATTGGATATGTGCGAAACGAGACTGTCCGTGGTGCTCCGTATGATTGGAGAATCGCTCCAAGTAAGTGAATAACGGTGACAGGCAACAACAAATATTTCGTCATAGCAAAATGGTACAAATAGTAGACTGTACTCACTACATCAGGACTACTTAACAGTCCTACAGAGTTCAGCTCCAACTCAAATCAAATATACATGACCATGAGAAGCAAGGTCTTTAGGATTACAGGAAAATGACCGTTTGTTTGATTAGGGTTGGAGCCAAACTGTGTAGGACTGTGATCCTTCTGGATTGGAGTTGTATAGTCCTACTCTACATACTGACTCTACATATACAGTTTTCACCTAAATTTATATAACATACAGTAGCAATTCAAAATGTAAAAATTAAACCCACCCAATAGACAGTGCAGTCAATCACAAACATTTGCAAATTGAGAAAAGAAAGAAAAAAAAAAAAAGGAATATATGGGCCATTCTACAGAATTGGTCCAAAGTCAGAGTTGGAAACGTCTTTTTTCCACAGATTTTGTATGTATGCAAATTGTATAATATCCAAGGTACACATTTCTAGTAATTGTGCAGCTAATTCTCTTATAGTATTTTCATAAAGTTTTGGAATATTTGTCCTCTCCTCAAATTTGTCACTACTAAAACAGTGACAATAATTTAATTAGGGTTATATTGTTATATTTTCCAGAGGTAAATCAATAACAATTGCGTTTTTAACAATATTTCAAGTATAATCTATGAGATTTGAATCCAGTTTTTCTTTGTAAAAGGCAAAAAGTTGATCAAACTGATTTAAAAGTTATGGATTAGTTAGTCTGAATACACGTTGAACCAAACACGTAGTTGATAACATTTTAGTTGATAATTCAGTATACTTTATTTTTGACAAAACATCCCATGTTTGGGTCGTAACTGCAATGTTTTGGTAGCGACCACATTACAGAATTTTAACCCACTTACTAAAACACTACTAAAACATACTAAAATACAAAAAAATTTCATAACTGTACAAAAATTGTTTATTCAATCCAAATATGAGGACAACGTGTTCCCTTTTGTCAATGTTGAAACAATTGTGTCTTGTTTCGGTCGTGACTGTTTAAGTAGTGACAATTTTATGGGAAAAACCAAAAAATCAAAGATGTCACTTCCGCATCATTTGGTGGAGTTTCGGTAGTGACATCTTTGATTTTTTTGGTGCTACCGTTTCGGTAGTGACAATTTTAGATACTTTTGAACCTAGCTCAAAGATGCTAATCAGCACATGGTTAGCTAGCACAGTTCTAAACAGTTGTACACATATAAAAACTGAATAACTCCCCAAAAAGTGTGCTTAATTGCAGAGAAAAGGTGTTCAATAGTGATGTTTCTTAAAGTTACAAACACATTTTTCAGTCTTTTGGACACATTTATCTCAAAATGATGGGACCTGTTTGTTTACACCTTGTATCTGTGAGAGAGGGGGACACATGAATATTTCCTGATCATAAATGTAGGGGTGTAGTTAAAATCAGTCTTTGCCAATGGACTAAAACATAAACTGTTTTGGTAGTGACATAAAAACGTGTGACTTTTTTTTTTTTTTTTAACTTAAGTTTCATAATCTACCAAGATTTTAACTTCACTTTTTAAAAGAGTCAAAAAGATACTTTTAAAAACAACAATGGAAAAAATACTCAAATGATTTCAATATCATTTTCATAAGTTGAAATTTAGGGGTTAGTGTTCAGGACAGCCACATCCCAATTGAATGTACCCAATAAATGATGATTTTATATATATTAAGCTTATTGATATTTTAAGTTTAATTGAGTTTCAATAGATAATAGAAGGATCTTAGTAAACATCTAAGATTATAATACTTAAATGCTTTTTAAATGTGTTTTTTGGTTGTGGGACAGTATTCTGTAGAATATATATATATATATACACACAATCAAATAGTAGATGCATACCAGTGATATTTTAGTATATTTTATATATATACAATCAAATATATACACTGCCGTTCAAAAGTTTGGGGTCAGTACATTTTTATTGTTTCTTTTTTTTTTTTTTTTTTTTTTAAGAAATTAATACTTTTATTCACCAAGGATGTATTAAGTTAATAATTAAAAGTTTATTAAAAGTTAATAATAAATAATTTACATTGTTATAAAATATTTATATTTTGAATAAACACTGTACTTTTTAAACTTGTTATTCATGAAAGAATCCTGAAAAAAAAAAAAAAAATTACAGGTTCCAAAAAATATTTGGCAGCACAACTGTTGATATTATCCAACATTGATCATTATAATAATAATAATAATAATAAATAATAAATCCGCATATTAGAATGATTTCTGAAGGATCATGTGACACTTAAGACTGGAGTAACAGCTGATAAAAATTCAGGTTTTCATCACAGGAATAAATTCTATTTTAAAGTATGTTAAAATAAAAAACATTATTTTATATTGTAAAAACATTTTGCAATATTACTGTTTTTTTTCTATATTTTTAATCAAATAAATGCAGCCTTGATGAGCGTAAGAGACTTCTTTAAAGACTATTACAAGTCTTACTGACCCCAAACTTTTGAACGGTAGTGTATATATAAACAATCAAATAGTAGATGCATGCCAGTGATATTTTAGTATATTTTATATACTATTATAGTGTTTTCAGTGTCTCACAAACAGCTATATAAGAATATGTTTCTGTTTGGTGCCACATAGATGATCAGGAGGAGTATTTTTCACGTTTGAAGAACCTGGTGGAGGAGATGCATGATGAGTACAAGCAACCGGTCTACCTTCTGGGCCACAGCATGGGCAACAATTACATCCTGTACTTCCTCAACCAGCAGACTCAGCACTGGAAAGACCACTACATCAAGGGTTTCATCTCTCTGGGAGCTCCCTGGGGTGGCGCTGTGAAGCCCCTCAGAGTCTTAGCATCAGGTACAGTGAAGAAAACATCCATAAATACTGTCAGCTATACATTTAAAAAAATCCAAAATACAGTAAAACAGTAATATTATAAATTATTATTAAAATAACTTCTATTTTAATATTTACATTCACATTTACCAGTAGTCATTTAACAAACTTTTTAAAATAAAAATAAAACAAGTCAAATGAATAGAAAAAGAATTGGGAACACTAGTGTTAGAAACTCTTTTTTTTTTTTTCTTTTTAAAGAAAACTAGTAGTTAGAAATTGAATAGAAAGTGCGTTAGAGGGTCAAATGAAGATGGGAGAGATGCGTTTTTAGCTGTTTCTTGAAGAGTGGTGAGGACTCGGCTTTTAAGATGTCAAAATTAAAATTTTATTTTAAAATGTAATTTATTCCTGTGATGTTAAAGCTGAATTTTAGCATCATTACTCCAGTCTTCAGTGTCACATGATCCTTCAGAAATCATTCTAATATGCTGATTTGCTGTTCAAAAAAATCAATCAGTGTTAATATCAATCTTGAAAACAGTTGAATTAATTATCAGATTTTTTTCCAGGAATTTTCTGCTGAACAGAAAGTTTAGAAGAACAGCTTTCAATTAAAATATTACATAAAATATTATATTATCAAGCAAACATCGATCAGTAGTATTTTTTTAGCATCACTGATATGGTTGCAAAGGGGCAGAAAATTTTGGAGTTTTCTGAAACTTTCCAAAAATGTCAAATATTTCCTGAATTTTTTTTTAATCCTAAAATGTTTCCAGAAATTTACAGAAAATTTTCTGACTGTTTGCAACCCTAATTACTGATATACTGTGATATATTATAATTTGTGGTAATATTTTTAATTAGATTTTATTGAGATTTTTTCTGTTTCAATTTTATTGTTATTTAAAGCTTTAGTAATTTTGTTGTGTTTTCTGGCATTTTTATTATTTTTTTTTATGTCTGTATAGTTTTTATTAACTTTTAGTTTGTTATTTTAGTGCTTCAACTTAAACTAAACAAAAATGAGAAATGTTGCCTTGGCAGCTAGCTGAAATGAAACATTTTTTTTTAATGTTTTGTTGTATTTAATGTATTTCAAGTAAGGATTTTTTTCATAGTTTAATTTTTTTATTTCTTAATATTATTGAGGTTAAAAATAGTTAATATTTGAATGGAAACTGATATACAGTTGAGATCAAAAGTTTACATACACCTTGCAGAATCTGCAAAAAGTGAACTATTTTACCAAAATAAGAGGGATTTTTTTCGACTCTATGATTTTGAGATCCATCTTTTCACACTGAGGACAACTGAGAGACTCATATGCAACTATTACAGAAGGTTCACATGCTCACTGATGCTCCAAAAGGAAAAACGATGCATTAAGGAGGGTGAAAACTTTAAAAAAATTTAAGATCAGAGTAAATGTAATTTATTTTGTCTTCTGGGAAACATGTAAGTAACTTCTGAAGGGCAGTACTAAATGATAAAAATATAATATTTAGGCAAAATGAGAAAAGGGTACACATCTTCATTCTGTTCAAAAGTTTTCACCCCCGGCTCTTAATGCATTGTTTTTCTTTCTGGAGCATCAGTGATTGTTTGAACCTTCAGTAATATAATAAGTCCCTCAGCTGTCCTCAATGTGAAAAGTGTTGGAAAGGGTTCAAATACACAAAAATGCTGAAAAACCAAAGAATTGTTGTTTTAGTCTTTATTTTATGCCTTTTTAGGTGAAAACGATGGCATACCCTTTGTGTCCAATATAAAAATTCGCGAAGAGCAACGAATGACCACTACAAATCCGTGGATGATCCCTACTGAAGAGGCTTGGCCCAAAGACCACACCTTCATCTCCACCCCCCTTTTCAACTACACCAACCAGGACTATGAACAGTTCTTCAAAGACATCAACTTTGAGGACGGCTGGTACATGTGGGAGGACACCAAAAACCTCACGGCCGGCCTGCCCACACCTGGTGTCGAGGTCTACTGCTTCTACGGGGTGGGCCTTCCTACGCCCGTCACGTACGTTTACGACGAACAATTTCCAAACGCCGACCCCGTAGATATTATTTACGATGACGGCGACGACACCGTCGACAGCCGCAGCATGAGTCTCTGTAAACGCTGGATAGGGAAACAAGAACAGGCCGTGCACGTGACAGAGTTCAGAGGCATGGCTCATTTGGACATGGTCTTCAACCACAAGGTTCTCACAACAATCCAGAGAATTTTGGAGGGAAAGTACCATGAGAAAATGGTCGAAACCTCTGAAGAGCCTCCATCCCTTAATCTAGGTTTTGTGTGATGTTTTCCTCAAGTTTCCTGATAATATGTACAAAAGTATGTCTTAAACATCTCTTTGTATTGGTTTATATTAATATGCATGATATACTCGTTTGTTAGTGTATTATACAGAATTTATCAATGTATTTAATCTGTATATTAAAGATTATAGCCACCATAGCTCTTAAAAAGTGTGAAATGTAGTAGCTGCTTCTTTTTTGTATAACATAGCGTAACTTAAACTGTCTATACTACCATAATACGTTAATCGCTTTTCATATGTAAAGGATCATATGTTTTTAAGTTTGACATTGTTTAAGGACTGCTTACAGTAAATATATAAATATGTGTATCCGTATTAGTGGTGCATTCATGTGTCCATGTTTTTCATACGCAGTGCAGATAATATTTGTTGAACTCTGTAACCTTTGAACCAGTTTCTAAGTCTCATACACCTCAACTTTTTGCAAACCTATTAAAATACACTAGGTTCAAAGTTCATGCAGAAGCAGTTATTTTGCCAGGAAATCTTTGCTTGATTGCCGCTGGAAAAAATAATTGATTGTTTCTCTTGAAATATAGATATTTTGGTGGTAGTTCTTGTAATCAGTAACTCGGTTTGGTCTTTTTTTCCTCCTTAAACCACTATGATCTTTGAACATCATCCTCGCATGGAGTGAAACAAGCAAACTGCACGTGCAATGTGACAATAATCCAATGGT
Source organism: Labeo rohita (assembly GCF_022985175.1). Lineage (NCBI taxonomy): Eukaryota > Metazoa > Chordata > Actinopteri > Cypriniformes > Cyprinidae > Labeo > Labeo rohita. The sequence goes on from NC_066893.1 coordinate 17,543,984, forward strand.
TTTCCCCTTAACTCGTCACAATATAACACGAATTTGACTGCTTTTGAATTATGTTTTTATGCTTACTACACAATAAAACAATAAGAACACATTCTCATAAAATTTTATATATAAAGTGTTCGTTAAATTTCCATTAGTAGCAGTGTTATTTTAGTATCATTGGTATACTGTTGTAATATTACATTTTTAAGTTAAATTTAATTAATATATTTTGTTTTCACTTTAATTTTTATTTTATTTTATTTTTGTTCTTTAAATGTTTTTTTTGTTCTTTAAGAAACGCTTGTTAATGCTTTTATATTGTATTTTATATTTTTTATATTTTTAGAGTATTATATTTTTATATTTAGATTTTATTATTAAGTAATGGAAATGTTTATATGGTTTTACGTAACAGATTTTTTTTGTTGAAGTACTAAAATTACTAATACTAAAACTGAAATTAAAACGAAATATAGAAATATAAAATAATGAATAAAAATGTAAAAAGCACATAACATTAAAAGCTGAAAAAGAAAATTAAAATGAAAACATTTTTTTTTGTAATTTTATTGTGTTTTTATTATTTTATCTTAGTCTTTGTTTTTTAAATGTGTATATAGTTTTTATTTATTTTTAGTTTATTTTTAGTTATTTTAGTACTTGAACTAAATGGCAGTGAGAAATGCTTGTCAATGCTTTTATATTTTATTTTTTATATTTTATATGGTATTTTTTAGATATTAAGTTTTACGTAACTATTGGACATTTTTAGTTGAAGTACTAAAATTACTAATACTAATAAAGATATATATATTTAGATTTTGTATTAAGTAATGAAAATGTTTGTATGGTTTTACATAACTAGTGGTTGAAGTACTAAAATTAAAGATAGAAATATAAAATAATGAAATACAAATATAAAAAGCACGTAACTACTAAAAGCTAAAAGTGAAAATACAAAAAAAAGATCATTCTAAATATAAGAATTATATATCTATATAAATATTAATAATAATACTATTATAAATATTATTAAGAACTAGTAGTACTAAAAATAGTTCTTATTTTAATTAATTAATTTATTTATTTTTGTCAGCTAATTTGCTATGGGTTTTCTAGTGAATAAATTATTAAGGTCAGTCACTGTAGTAGTTGTAGTCCTTAGCTTCTTACATTTTCAAAGCACGCTGTTATTTCAAAATGTACATGTGAGGTATGTTTGACTATGTGTAATTTATGTTGCAGATAACACAAGCTTTGTTACATCAAATCTTGCAGTATTTTTTTGCAATTATCGAACTGTCTCTCAAAGCTCCGCCCACCGACTCGATGCGTTCTGCCATTGTTTATTCGCGTCTGGCTGCTTTAAAAACACCTATTACACGATCGCCACATTGTCTGTGCTCATCGCGCTGTCACTGCTCCTCAGACCCAGAAGACACTCTTCTCAGCCCGCTCCCAGACCTCACGATGGACAGATAAACACAAATGCAGCCTTGATCCTGTTAGCCAGCAGAGGTGTGAGCCATTGAAAGAGATGCTTTCCTGCCATCGGTTGATCCTCGCGTCGCTCCAGCTGTGTTTGTTGTTGTCGGTGTCATTTACCGACAGCAAAAGTTTGAAATGCTCACCGGGGAAAGTGTGCTCGGATCGACCGCCTGTGGTTCTCAGTAAGTTGCTTTATTACAGCACATCCTCTGTTGAAATGTCCTGTTGCTTTTCTGTAACGTACTTGACACAACTCACAGTTGTTTACTTGCCTCATGATAAACTGTCACACGGGCTGTGGCTAATAACCGAATGAGCTGCCTACCTAGACAACACTTCTGCTGTTTAGGTAGGCAGCTCAAAAGTCGTGGTGACCTGTTGTCTAGATAGCATTTGTATGAGCGTTAGGTGTTGAGAAACAACCGCTGTACATGATCCACAGTAGTCTGTTTTAATCATATATACATGCATTTTATAATATCATACGGGGTATTTAATGTCTGAATGGGTTTATAACCAGATCTTATCTCTAGTGGATTAACACTTCTTGAAAGGTGTCGATGTTTTATTAACAGTTTAATACATGTGACTAAATATGTGACTAAGCGTTAATGCGACATGATTAAGTTATTTCCTGGAACTACCGAAGAAACACAGTCCAGCTTTATAAAACATATTCGAGCCTATCGGTTTGTTTTCTGGCATTTTCTTGTCTTTATCTGTTTATTTTCGCTTTGGCGGTTTCTCATATGACGCGGTCATATGACCTGAGAGGACAAAAAAAGACTTATTTTTATCACTGATTGCGCAACCGACCATACTAAAGCCGCAAAATAAAAATATACATTGTGGTTTTTTAAATCCACAAAGGCAGTTATGACATGTCCGACTACATTTTATTAGGAATTAATATTATTTCTTAAAATAAGGATTATGTACACTACCAGTCAAAAGTTTTTGGACAGTAAGATTTTTGATGTTTTTTTTTTTTTTAAATCTGCAATCCACAAGTATAGCAAAAACAGTCAAATTTAAACATATTTTTTACTATTTAAATTAATTGTTTCTATTTGAATATATTTTAAAATGTAATTAATTCCTGTGATTTCAAAGCTGAGTTTTTAGCATCATTACTCCAGTCGCATGATGCTTCAAAAACATTTTTTATTGTTATTATGTTGAAAACAGCGTAGTAGAATTTTATTCTGGTTTCTTTGATGATTAGAAAGTACAGAAAAACAGTATTTATTTAAAGTATCCTTGCTAAATAAAAGTATTAATTTCTACAATTTCACTAAATTATACTGACTCCAAGCTTTTGAATGGTATAGTGTATAATGTTACAAAAGCTTTTTATTTTAGATAAATGTTGGTTTTTGGATCTTTCTATTCATCAGAGAATCCTGGAACTCGGCTGTTTTAAATATTATTAATAATTTTAATAATAAAAATGTTTCTTGAACATCAAATCAGTATTTTAGAATGATTTCTGAAGGATCATGTGACACTGAAGACTGGAGCTGAAAATTTAGCTTTGAAATCACAGGAATAAATTACATTTTAAAATATATTCAAATAGAAAGGATTTATTTTAAATAGTAAAATATTTCACAGTATTACTGCTTTTGCTTTACTTTGAATTAAAACAAATAATTGCAGACTTTGTGAGCAGAAGAGACTTCTTTAAAAAAAAAACATTTAAAAAATTCTTACTGTTCAAAAACTTTTGACTGGTAGTGTATCTAAGGGTACCATGCAAATACAATGGTACAATGTGGTAACTATTACCATATTGAACTTTCCATGTACCATGGGACCACCATTGTCCTCCTAGAGGATCCATCTAAAGTTGTTATCTTTGTTTTTGGAACATAATAGCAAGTTTTTAGCTGATCCGAGATGGTTTTTGTCTGTTACTGTTACAAAAATCATTTTGACCTCTTTGAACTTGTATGACTAGCTGGTTGCTGGTTTCTCCCTGGTCATTAGCTCATCCTAGCTGGTAGAACAGCTAGTCATACCACTTTAAGGTGAGATTACCTTTAAGTCTTTTCATGCATATAGTTGGAAATCACCTCACCATGTTACTAAATAAAACTAGACTGGACTTTCCATCAGCTATTTTTTTTGTGTAGTCTTTATGTCTCAATTTACACTCCGTCATTATTCCACAATAAAAAGATAGCTTAAGTACAATAATGTCTATAACAATATCTTATGTACACTGTTTGCCTAGCCAATATTTACATGATAGCAGGAGCAAAAAGTCTTCATTGTAGTCATGTTAAATATGTGAAAAATAAATTCTTGATGTGGTGACTGATGATAAAGACGTGCAAACATTACAGAAAACTATACTAAGAAGTGGGGGTTAAAATGCTACAAACCAGACCAAACTGGCTGAGATTAGTGATGATAGAGATGTTTAAACAGTAGGTGATAAGTAGGCAATCTCTTTTGGATAGTAATAGTGTCTTTAATCAGTGATTCTTTGATCATATCTATAGTAGTTTGTGAAGTGCTTCTTATGGAGCTTCCTGTGAAATCTCATTAATATTTGATTAATCTCTTGTCATTTTATCCGATTGGTAAACTGGCCTAAATGCTTCTCTCCACAGTTCCAGGAGATCTTGGAAATCAGCTTGAAGCGAAACTTGACAAACCTAGTGTAGTGCACTACATCTGCTACAAGAAGACTGAAGACTACTTCACATTATGGCTCAACCTGGAGCTGCTGGTGCCGGTGGCCATTGACTGCTGGATTGATAACATGAGGTAAAGGGTGAAAGGGCAACTAAAATTGGAGGTTGTTCACGTGACGTGGCAATTAAAATCCATGACATTTTTCAAAAACAAGCATCCTTCTTCTGCAACAACTTTAAAGGAGTTCACTTCTAGAATTAAAATTTCCTGATAATTTACTCACCCCCATGTGATACAAGACGTTCTTGTCTGTTGTCTTCAGTTGCAAAGAAATTAAGGTTTTTGAAAAAAACACTCCAGGATTTTTCTCCATATAGTGGACTTCAGTGGCGGCCAACGGGTTGAAGGTCCAAATTGCAGTTTTAAAGGGCTCTACACAATAATATGGAAAAAAATCCTAGAATGTTTTTCTCAAAAACCTTAATTTCTTTGCGACTGAAGATATGAATCACATGGGGTGGAGTCATTTTCTGGATATTTTTATTCTGAAAATGCACTTCTCCTTTAACAGTCGGGTTTTGGAAGTAAAACTCCATTCATTTTCTCCATAGCGAAATAGATTTTTAGCAATCATTTTTAAACCTCTAACGACAGACCTACTGTGACTTCCAAGATTGTTAATCAGTGGTATATAGTTTTGTTGAAGCCGTTCGTTCGGATTGTTTTTTTTTTTTTTTTTTTTTTTTTAAATAATTGTTAACAGCCAAATTTGTAGTAAAACTACATTACCCATAATGCTATACAGAAAAGTCCACCAATGAGAGTTGCAGCAAACAAATTTTGCCAAAAGAGCAAGCAATAACTTTAAATATATTGTTTCTGTAGATATAATTAACAACTTATGTTGATTAATTTAATATTTCTCCATTGTTTTAAATTTGCTTGTCATTCACATTGCTTCATGGGATATCTCACTCTCAAATACACAATTTTCAAATAAAAGTTTTTAATGTTGTGATTCACCTAGTAGCTGGTTGGTTTGGTTAATGGCTTATAACGCTTTAATAAATACTTTTTAGAACTCTCTGCGGGGTTATTCTGGGTCACATCAACCAAATTTCGAAACCTTCCCCAGCTCAAATTTTTGATTTTGCTAATTTTTCCTGAAGAAAGATAGACATGTTTTGTATTAAAAGCCAAATTATTAAATGTCATGGATGAATGTTTACTGAGTAATCCACTATTTTGTAGAGGGGGGTCAAAATGGCAATGTACAGCTGATACTTTTTAGTTCAAGAACAATGTCTGCCGAAGAAATAAATATTGAAATTAGAATTGTATCTAGTGTGCTAAAATAACATTATAATGCTGCCTTTCTTCTGAAGTCATTTTTACCCTCTGTAATTTGACTCTGAATTGCAAAATTGCCATTTTGACCCCTCTACAAAATAGTGGATTACTCAGTAAGCATTCATCCATGACATTTATTATTTTGGCTTTCATCACTATACATGTCTCTTTCTTCAGAATATTAGTAAAATCATAAATTTGAGCCGAGGACCTCTGGTTAAGTTGACACTGAATACAAAAAAAAAAATGAATACAAAAAATACTTCTGGAACCAGGGCCATTGGAAAACGTTGGCCGGCACACTTTCTCTCCTTTTGACTTTTTATCCCCTGCTGTAAATATGCAAATAAGTAATCAGCATATATTTTGTTTGCAGGCTACTGTACAATCGTACAACACACCTCACCGAAGCTCCTCCGGGGGTGGATGTCAGAGTCCCTGGGTTTGGACGGACCTATAGTTTGGAATATCTGGATCCCAGTAAGCGGAGTGTGGGTGAGTGCAAACTGGGTGTTTATCTCATTATGTTAATGTGTTGATTGGTAACGGTTGTTTGATGAGAGCTTTGTCTGTTTTAGGTATGTACTTCTTCATTATAGTCCAAGCACTGGTTGACTGGGGTTATACCAGAGACGATGATGTTCGAGGAGCCCCATATGATTGGCGTAAAGCCCCAAGTGAGAATCTCCATTATCTGTTTGTTCTGGAGAACAGGTTGACTGTTGTCTTGATGTCTAACTCTTTTGATCTGTATTTGTAGATGAGAATAAGGAGTACTTCTTGAAACTGCAGCAGATGATTGAGGAGATGGCTAATAAAGCTGGAGGTCCTGTGGTTCTCATTGCACACAGTATGGGGAACATGTACACGCTTTATTTCCTTAATCAGCAGCCACAGGCTTGGAAGGACCGGTACATCAAGGCATTTGTCTCTCTAGGGCCTCCATGGGCTGGAGTGGCCAAAACTCTGAGAGTTATGGCAACAGGTATCTACCACATTTGTTGTGGAAGGAGATTATGTGGAAATTAATTTGTAGGTCAGTTTTGTGGTGGGTGCTCATTTTTTGTTCTATTAATTTATACAAAATGAATTAAAAATGTATTCACAGATTAATTAACTTAGATTAACTTGACTAATATTTTTTTGAGGGCATAAAGTGTAAACTGTATGGGAAGCCCTTTTCCACCACTGAATAAAAAAAAGAAGGTAATTGCGACTTTTTATCTCACAATTCTGTTTCTCAGAACCATTTTTATCTAACCATTGTGACTATTTTTCTCAGAATTATCCCATTCTGAGAACATTTCTTTTTTTTCTCCATCAGAATTGGACTTTAAAACTCGCAATTGCGAGTTTATATCTCACAATTCTGAGAAAAAAGGAAGAATTGCGACATATAAACTTGGAATTGCGAGAAAAAGAATTGTGAGAAACTCTGAGACATAAACTTGAATGTGTAAGATAGAAAATCAAAATTGTGAGACAAACTTGGAATTGCAAGAAAGAAAAACAAAATTGCGAGATATAACCTTTGAATTGTGAGGAAAAAATTAAAAATTGTGGGATAAAAACCTCGAAATTACAAAAAAATGGGAATAAAGTCAGATTTGTGAGATATAAACTTGGAATTGCGAGGAATAAAAGTCACTATTGCGAGATATAAATTCGGAATTGAAAGAAAAAATAATTGCAAGGGGAAAAAAGGTCAGAATTGTGAGATATAAAGTCGGAATTGCGAGGAAAAAATCTGAATTGTGAGATATAAACTTGGAATTATGAGTGGAAAAAAGTAAGAAATACGACATATATATTTGGAATTGTAAGGAAAAAAGTCCGAATTGTGCAAGGGGAAATAGTTAGAATTGTGAGAAACTCGGAATTGCAAGGAAAAAAGTCAGAAATGCGAGATATTAACTCGGAATTGTGAAGAAAAGTCAATATTGCGAGATATAAACTTGGTATTGCAAAGAAAAAAGTCAGAATTGCAAGATAAACTTGGAATTGTGAGGGGAAAAAGTTAATATTGCGAGATATAAACTCGGAATTGCGAGACAAACTTGATATTGCAAGATACAAACTCGTTTGCAAGAAGAAAAGTCAGAATTGTGAGATTGAAAACTCGCAATTACTTTTTTATTTTTTATTTAGTGGCAGAAACGGGCTTCTAAAAAACTCAAGGTAAAGCAGTTAAAAGTAATTTTAATGTTTTTGAGGGCATAAAGTCTGTCTTTTGAGTCTTTTGAGGGCAAAAAAAACTGTGACATCTTATAATGTCCACATTTTATAGTGAAGAAAACAAATTATATTTTTGAAAAGAAAAAAAATGTAGATTGTACAATTAAAAATGATTACTTAAAAATATATATTATTTAATAATTATTTATTTAATAAAACTGCTTATTATATAATATCCATATTAATATTTTTAAATCTTTTTCTAACTCAAAAAATGTAATAACTGAATCAAGTTATATTTATTTATATGGCACTTTATTTAAAACAGATGTATAATGAATGATATGTGCAAAAACTTCATTTTGAATGATGTATATACTAAAATCGGTCAAAAAATGGGTCACTCAGAAATTGCTGGAAAATTTGAACAAACAATTACATAAAATTGGTAAGTAACATTAATTTAAACTTGAAATTTTGAAGTAGAAAATCTAAAATAGTATTTTCTTGTAAAACAATTCAGTACTCTTTGCTTTATTTAAAACTTAAAAAACATTTTAATTATGTATATTAAAGATTGTTTTATTTTTATTAAAAAACTTAAATGGTATAAAGGTTTTTCAAAACCATATGAAATAAACTATAAATACAATACATAAATACAACAATGTGTACAACAGTCAAACATGTCTGTCTAGCACATATTTACATGAAAAAATATGAAGTGAAATGCAGAAATGAGTCGTTTGAACAACCGCTAACTTGGCACTTGGGTTTTAAAAACCATTTACAGTCACCTGTTTGACCATTTAATGGTTTTGGTTCCATCACAGGTGACAACAATCGCATCCCTGTCATCAGCCCTCTAAAAATCCGCACCCAACAGCGAACGGCCGTCTCCACCGTCTGGCTCTTTCCCTATGCCCACACCTGGCCCAAAGATATGGTCCTGGTCTCCACCCCCAACACCAGCTACACCGTGCAAGACTATCAGCGCTTCTTCAAAGATATCGATTATGAGGACGGCTGGGCCATGAGACAAGACACAGAACCGCTGGTCAGTGCACTTCAGCCTCCGGGCGTTCCTGTCCACTGCCTTTATGGCAGCGGCATCGCCACACCTCAGGGTTACAATTACACAAACTTCCCAGACACAGATCCCACCGTCATCAACGGGGATGGAGACGGAACGGTCAACCTGTTAAGCGCGACACAGTGCAAACGCTGGATGGGCCTGCAGAAGCAGCCCATCCACATGCTCGAGCTGCCTGGGAACGAGCACGTCGCCATGCTGTTGAACATAACAACGATTAACTACATCAAAACAGTGTTGTTTCCTTCCTCTGTTTAACTTTGAACTGAAGATTCTGGTTTGCCAAAGGGGCAGGACTCGGTTCTGCTTTTTAGGTGGGATTGGTCACTTCCAGAGGATGTTCATTATCGTAATTTGTTTTTAAAGTTCCCCTAATGTGGAATTCAGGTACATCAGGAGATCAGTGTGAAGTAGTCATATATTGTTGGGCACAATCAGCATTTTTTTTTTTTTTTTTTTTTTACTCAATCCAAATCTAACAATTTAATATTACATAGATTTTAATGCACAGTTGTTTAATGTGAAATAGCAATTGCCTGCCGTTAATCTGTGTCAATTACATTTTTAAATATTGTTCGTTTTTAACCTCTACTACTTAAAATCTTGATTGCTTTTTTAAATGGATTTTCTATCCAAATTATTCTGACGTTGCAGTATTTCCCTCAAACAAGTAAGTGGCTATTTATCAAGCTTGTCTGTGACCAGTATTGATTTATGAATTTTTATCAAGTGGTCTCGAATGTAGAATGTGCAACACGACTGCTGGATATCTCATCGTTGCTCAATTTATGTCGGCTTAACCTCTGTGACTGCAGTTGTGCCACGACCCAGGATGGGTTAACCGATGTTACATGTGTACAAACTCATTTTTTCTTAACATGTACTGACCTCTTGAATATACACTACCAGTCAAAAGTTTTTGAACAAGAAGATTTGAAATGTTTTTTTAGAAGTCTCTTCTGCTGCACTTATTTTTTAAGTACAGCAAAAATAGTACAATTTTAAAATATTTTTACTTTTTAAAATAACTGTTTTCTATTTGAATATATTTTAATGTGTAATTTATTCCTGTGATTCTAAAGCTGATTTTTTAGCATCATTACTTCAGTCACATGATCCTTCAGAAATCATTCTAATATTCTCATTTCCTGTTCAAAAAACATTTATTACTATAATGTTGAAAACAGCCAAGTATATATATATATTTTTTTTTTTTTTTCTTTGTTGAATAGGAAGTTTAGAAGAACAGCATTTATCTGAAATAGAAATCTTTTGTAACATTATACATGTTTTTATTTGCTTTTGAATGGTATAGTGTATAATGTTACAAAAGCTTTTTATTTCAGATAAATGCTGATCTTTGGATCTTTCAAAATATATTCAAATAGACCGCAGTTACTTTAAATAGTAAAAATATTTCACAATATTACAGCTTTGCTGTGTTCTTGATCAAATAAATGCAGGCTTGGTGAGAAGAGACATCTTTAAAAAACAATCACAATCTTACTGTTCACAAACTTTAGACTCATAGTGTAATGAACAAGGATTTGTGAAGTAAATTATTTGTTGCCTTTAAAATTGCGGTTGTAAGATTAAGTTCTGGTATAAAAAACAAAGACTATTTTTTTAAAGATACAACTGTGGAAAGTGAAACCGAGTCTTTCAGTTTCAGGATGTGGTGTGTTGCTCGTAAACAGACGATGCATTTTTCAGTGGAATGCAAACCCAGGGTCTGGTTTGTTGCTAAACAATAAATTGTTGCTGACGTGCTCTGGATTAGTGAAAAATCACCATGTTGCAATTATGTACAATAAACTGCTCTTGACCAAAATTGTATATAACGTAACAAAGAGATCCTTAATGCATCAGTTCATTTTTGTACAAATCTTTATTATATTCTGCTTAAATATGAAAAGTTTTAAAGGATTAGTTCACTTCCAGAATGAAAATTTCCTCAAAATTGACTCAACCTCATGTCATCAGATGTTCATGTCTTTCCATCTTCAGTCGAAAAAAAAGTTTGAGGAAAACATTCCAGGATTTTACTCCATATAATGGACTTCAATAGAGATCAACAGGTTGAAAGTCCAAACTGCGGGGCTCAGCCAAGGAATAAGGGTCTTGTCTAGCAAAACGATTCTCCAAAAAAAAAAAAAAAAAAAAAAAAAACTTAAATTGATATACTTCATTGCTCATCTTCCACTAGCTCTGCAATGCACATCTATGACTTCACACATTACGTTACTATATTGGAAAGTTCACACATTTGTTTGTGTACCTCGGTTCAAGGCGAAAAAACTCCATCTCATTTTCTCCTCCAACTTCAAAATCATCTGACGTTGTTTTACCTTTTTTTGTACAGGGCGATTGACTTTACATGTTCGCTTTGTAAACACTGGGCACGTCACGTGACTTTTTTTTTTTTTACTTGTTTGCTAAATGTGTGAAGTCAAGCACAGGACAAGTGCTTGTGGTTAAAAAGTATATAAATTTTAATTTTTTTGTAAAATTACCAATTATTTCGCTAGATAAGACCCTTATTCCTAAGCTGGGATCGTGTAGAGCCCTTTGAAGCTGCACTGAAACTGCAATTTGGATCTTCAACTCATTGATCCCCATTGAAGTCCACAATATGGAGAAAAATCCTGAAATGTTTTCCTCATAAAACTTATTTTCGACTAAAGAAAGAAAGACATGAACATCTTGGATAACATGGGGGTGAGTAAATTATCAGGAAATTGTTATTGTGGAATTGAACTAATATTTTTTTAAAAAAAAACAATATATAATATATATATATATATATATATATATATATATATATATATATAAACAAACTTGAAAATTCACATTCTTAACAGTGTTTTAAGATCACTGGAGGGGAAAAAGAAAGACTTTATTTCCCGCTTTGCAGCGAAGCTCGGTGCAATTGAGCTTTATGTAAAATGGCCCGTCTTCATAAGCATCAACGAGACTCTGAGAAAAATAAACAAATCCACAGGTTATTCCAGTTCAGATGTCAACATCAAAAAAACAGCCCAACTATACAACCTTTGCCTTTAATCAATACTCATCCTTGTTTAGTTTGTTTGAGCTCCTACCTGCATTTCTGACAAACATGTCTTTTTCAGTTTTTCCGTATGGTTGCCTACACACCAAGCGAGGCTTATGTGGAAAGAAGGATCCTACAATAGACAAAGAAGAGTGTTACATGATATCTAAATTTGCTTGTATTTAAATCACTTCCAATATCAATGCTAGGTTTTACCTTATAAAAGGTGCTAAGGTTGAATTCTTTCATGGTTTCATCCACTATTTTGATTAGCTCAAGCAACTGAGTTTGTCCAGTGGAGATTTCCATACCAAGAAAGGTCCTGCATGATGCCATTAAAACCATTATTTGAGAGGTAAAAATAATTACACATCCTAGTTGGGTCATTAAGAGTTAGAGTAATGACATACCTAGTCTTTTCAGCATTAGAATACACCCTCAGTTTATCAGCCAAGCAGAAAAACCTGAGAAAACAATCTGGCTTAGATACCTTGAAACTGACATACGGCATAATGAAAAAGTATGGCTTTTCACACTTAAAAATTGTCATTTTAAACCTCGGATAAACACAATCCTGTGTTATCTTCCTTCATGTTTCATATAACCTCATGTAAAAACGAATGCTTTTAACCCTTTAACTGTCACCGTCCCACCTGTGGGACACTTGGCGCTCTTTTTTTCGTTGTCCTTTTTCTCTATCAAATATTTTAGTAATCATCACATATTATATATTATTTTGTTACCATGAAAATGATACTGTAAAACCTTTTGGCGGTCTCCTCCCCCTTAGCAGTGGTGTCAAGTGTCAAATTACAAAATGCATTATGGTCTTTTAGAATCCAAACTTTTTATAATCTTGACAAAAAACGTCATTGGAAAGGTCTGAGTCTCAGGATTTCATATTTGGTGGTAGTATTTTGTGATAGAAGTAAAATTGACAGAGAAATTTAGACGTTTGTGACAGAAAAATGCGTTTTAAAAAATTCTATAGAGTTTGTATGGCACCCGGTGGCTGTTTGTGGTATAACGCCCCAAACAAACTTTTACAGGAACCTCAATTTTTTTCATATCAACTTCAAATTTGGAACATAACTTATTTAGACATAAGGCTTCAATTTGATATCAAATTTAGGGTAAAACCTGTTATGTAAAATATGTATTTTATATAAAATATAATAAAAATGGTACAGTGCATTTTCTTTTAAGTAAATTTAAACTTCTATAACTTATTATATATATATATATATATATTTTTTTTTTTTTTTTTTGAAAAAATTACACATCTGGCATAATCTGCTGACTGTCTTCTTTAAAAAGAGACCAACCTTAGATATTCCAAAGTGTTCATGAATTACAACAAATTAAGTTCGGATAGTGCACTTTCAAGCCTTTTTTAAAAATGGGGGGTGATAGTTAAAGGGTTAAGTTACTAGTGTGAAACTGTCCTCTACCTGAGTTATAAGAGGTGTTTAGAATGATGATAAACCAGAGTAAACATAGTGTGAAAAACCCTGAGGTTTTGATTAGACAGCACTGACTTGTGGAACTGGGTCAGACCAGTTCGAATGGACTGAATGAACGGTTGAATCCAGTGATGGCGAAGAACCACCGTCTTCGAGAGACTGAGGTGAAATTCTTCTGACAGAGTCATAGGGACACCGTGAGCGGCTGCAACCGCCATTATTTCATTGAGTAGCTCCAGGAAGGCCTCCTCAGGATCATCTAAACAAGGGTTACAGGTCATTCAGAGAAAAATTAAAGTGTCGACCTTAATAACACACTGAGGAAGACGCTTACAAGGACAGAACACGTATGTAGCCCAGTTGCCTCGCTCATGCTGGAAGGACCGATGTCGCCCTCCGTGTTCTTCACTTTTATCGGTCCACTGTTCTTCTGATTCCCTGAACATCTCCTTCACGCTGTCAGGAAGAGGCAAGCGAGGTGTCAAGTTGCCAGCTTTCCTTTTAACAGATCCATGATCCAAAGGTTCACTGGTGCTATTGAGGTAAAAGAGGAACTTAGAGCACTGGAAATTCACATCAGAATAAAGCTAAACCAGAAACAGAAGATCAAACGCACCAAACCTGGTTTGAGCGTCAGGTTTTCTTCTTTTCCTTAAAGGTGAGGAATCATTTTTTGAAGAGTGTTCCGTTTCTTCCTCAGAACTGCTACTACTGTAATTGACAATCATGCTAAAGGAAAAATCGTTTTAAACCGCAGCAACAAAGTATTAAAAACTTTTTTTAGAAAAACACCATCTCAGATGGGTGATATGATACTCTTATTGTGACGTGCAAAGTGCTTCCGTTGAAAACAAATGCTGCCGTTTGTTCACAGCGCCGCTCCGATGAAACAAATCAGAGGATTCGCTAACGAATCATTCTTATGAGTCGGATCTTTTACAATGAACCAGTTGAACCGGTTAACAACCGCCAGAATAAATGTACTTTCTGTGATATAAAAGAGACAGTTGTACATCTTTTTTTGTGTGTGTTTGTGAATGTGTTTGTGTTAATTTTTTTTGGAATGAGTTATGTACCTATCTCTCAGAAAAAAACAAACAAAATAAATGTTATAATATGTATTAACAATTTTGATATTATTTTCTTTTATTATAACTCCCATATTCAATATATTGTTAATTTTTTATTATGCTTAGCATTTTTTTATTCACAAATGTAAATATTTTGGTAAGAACCCATTACACATTTATACATTTATTTATTTATTTATTTATTTTTTTAAATCATTCAAAAGTACTTTGAATTCAGAATTTCTCCCCCTCTGGTTTGTTTTGTATTATTATTTTATTTTATTTATTTATTTATTTGTTGTTTTAGTTTTTTTATTTTACTTTAGATTTTGTGGGGTTTTTTTTTATATTTTGTCCTGTATTGTTTTTGTTATTATTATAGTTAATTAAAATCTAAAACAAAGCGCCCAAGTGGTTTTCAGTGAGTTTAATGTATGACAGTTTTATATCGACAACGCACAAACGAAACAGTGTTGGTTTTATAAATATAATTTTTATAAATGTAATTTTATTTATTTACCTTGTCAACCAAGGAATAGGTTTTAAATAAATAAATATGACTTTATTCAAAGCATGAATACTATGCCGTTTTAAACCGGTTCTTTAAAACTAACCGTTCGAAAGAACCGATTCTGGAAATGATTCGAACCTCCCATTACAAGAAAACAAACGGTGCTTCACCACAGTGTCCCACTACAGCAAAGATGATTTCAAATGGTTCCGGCTATTTTGCATTCTGCCCTTATAAAACATTTCAGATACTCAACATGACCTAAAGACAATATACGTAAACTTAATATTGCGTCCTAGCATAAACACTAACATACAATGTTCACTCGAACAAAAAGTTGACGTTGATTTTCTTATTTAAGCTTCATATTAGCTACTATACTGTTGTGTGCTACAATAATTCCTTAAAAAAAGCATTCTAATAAAATAACAATTTGCTACCATACCCTAAAACAACGACACACATTTATAATAAGTGATAATGACGTTTTTAGTATGAATATTTATATCTAAATGGCGTTTTTAAATAAAATTAATGAAGTTCCGGTATGTTTTGTGAGGATGCCAATTATGTGTTATTCAGGTTCCCGTGCGGCTGTCGGGGGTTTCGGTGGTCACTGATCCCAGCCCGAAATAAAACACACTATGTGTCGGGCCCTCCAAGCCAGTTGGATCCCCTAAATGCGTTGCAAACGGCGAAAAGACTGTTGTCGGGTTTTTGTGGAGCAACCCAAGAGAGATCCGGAGAGTTGGCAGGGTTTTCATGTGTTTTTGTAGGCACTGGCCAGGGGGTGCGGCCTAGCCGAGACCGCGGATCGGTGGGAGGATTTACGGCCTTCAGAAACACCATAAGCTGTTTTTTTGGCTCAAAACTGCTATTCCTGAGAATAAACATACGTGGAACTCGCTTCTGTAAAAGGTAATGTACATACCCGAACAAAATATAGCAGGATGTGTGTGTGTTGCAAAGCTACGGTTAGCCTGTTAGCCAACTTGCAAATCTTCGTTAGCCATTTTGCAAAGCTGTGTGCTTGTGTTTCCTTCCAGGTGTCTTGAAAACCCCGCCGGTGTATAATATGTTGTGTTCTGTGTTGTACATAAATATGAGTGCTGCCTAACGTTACAATTTTGTCACCGGCTTTTATGCAACGCGATAAAAAACGCGAATATGTGTGCGCGAATTGTGTGTAAACAAATACGCGGTGATCGAGCGTCATTCGTTACATATCTTACATATGTGTTATTACATTTTTTTAAGTATGCATGCTTTCAAACAGGTGTACCTCTTGTGTATACAGGCGAATAATGTGATGATGGAGATTATAGGACTGTGTCTCAAAACATTGTGAGCTTCCTACCTAGACAGCATTTTGGGTATCATGTATTTTCTCTGATACCCCAAGGCAAGCCAGTCCATCTCGCTATCCAAAATGAAACCTGAGGTGTACCAGACAGATGGTCCTACCTGTGTTATTATTGGTGTGGAGTGGTCTGTGATCAGATTTCATTTGGTGTATGTGATACTGTCTTTGCTTATTGTTAGCTTATCAGGTGCTGAGGTAGAATATAAGTGTGCACTTAATATTCTAAGTTAGTATGATATGATTTGAAATGTGCATTGGAGATGATGTAGATCTTCTTACAGACCATCCAGCCAAGACTCATAGCCAGCTGTTGCAGTACAGATTAAGGCCGTTCACATTAACAGTGGTTAAACTGCCAAGGTCATCAAGTTGCTTTGCTGATGTAGTAGGCGTTTCTGTTGTAACCAGTTATATCATGAAGTGGATTGCATGAGCACTGCTGTTTTTTGGTAAAAAGTTGATGCCTACTTTGTTGCATCACCAATAGTCTGTGTAAACTCGTGTTGCCCTAAATAGCCAGCTTTTCCTGAAAATTATGTCATCTGAGCAATTTTAATGATGCAAGCCGCTGTCAGTGTCAGGGTTCTCATTCTATTTTATTCTGTCGCATTCGGATCAGTAGTTCAGATTTTTTTTTTTTTTTTTTTTAACTAAACTGGTCACACAGCACTGCTTTCAAGTTTCATGTTTTTCATAGAATTAAATTGATATTTTCAAATAGGATAGATTTTTTTTTTTTTTTTAACCTAGTCTTATTGATGTTGATGTTGACACTTCAAAATTGGCACAGAAATGCTTATGCATTTATGTAGCATTGCTTTTTTAGACTTATTTTAAACAGGTAAAGAACAGCTTTAAAGGGATAGTACACCCAAAAATGAAAATTCTGTCATTAATTACTTACCGTCATGTTGTTCCAAACCCATAAGACCTTCGTTCATCTTCTGAACAAAATAAGAGTTTTTTTGATGAAATTCATAAGCTTTCTGTCCCTGCGTGGAACAGAACTACAACGTTCAAGGCCCAGAAAATAGATAAAATAGTCCATGTGACATCAGTGGTTCAACCATAATTTTATGAAGCTACAAGAATACTTTTTGTGTGCAAAGAAAACAAAAATAACAGCTTTATTCAACAATTTTCTACTCTTGCGTTGTGGTATTCTCGTGTAGTGATGGGAGAAACAAACCTTTTTGAGGTTTCAAATTAATTGAACTAATTGCTTTGCAAAATGATTCACTGTTTTGAAGCACTTGAAACAGTGAAAGAAACAGTCAAAACTTTGAAAGTATAATACATTAAATGCAATAAAAATAATAAAATACGATTACATATGAAGTGCTTGTATGATATGAGTTTTGTTTGGTTTTTTTTATGGAGAGGTTGTATATAGAGGCCAGTAAGAGACTATTAACTACTATAACTAGACTATTTAATTACAGAAATGTCTCATTAAAAGTGTCCACAGATTAAATTGATTAAACTGATCCAAGATCAGGTAAAAAAAAAAAAAAAAAAAAAAAACTTTTTCAATTTTCAAATGGTTTGAAACAGTAATGAATATGATGTAATGAAGCCTTATTTACGGAAATCACGTGACTTTGATTTTTGTACGTGCTCTGAACCACTGTTTTAAAACAAATTATTTGCAAAGGTTTCAAAGCTTTATGAAGCAGTGTTTCAAAAGCACCCATCACTTTTCTCATGAACATATGGTGGAAACTGACATGGAAGAGAATAAATTTTTACATAAAGTTGTTTTTGATCTCTTTGTGAACAAAGTATTCTTGTAGCTTCATAAAATTACAGTTGAACCACTGATGTCACATTAACTATTTTAACAATGTCCTTACTACCTTTCTGGGCCTTAAACTTGGTAGTTAAATTGCTGTCTACGCAGGGTCAGAAATCTGTCGGGTTTCATTAAAAATATCTTAATTTGTGTTCCAAAGATGAACAAAGGTGTTATGGGTTTGGAACAACATGAGGTTGAGTTATTTATGACAATTTTTATTTTTGGGTGAACTAATGCTTTAACTTGGCAGTGTAAAAGTGCTCTTTGTAACATTACTTTGGTAACATTTAAATATGCAAAACTCATTTTAATAGTAAGTTTAAATTTTCAAGGCATAATATGGCATGTACAAGTTCAACAAATGAATGATGAGACAATTGATGTTTCCATCAAAGCTCAAAATGGTTTCATAGGCCATCCTTGTTGTGGACCCTGCAGTGTGAATTCTCCGAAAGATGTTTTATTGCACGTTTTTCATCCAGTTTTCTTTTTTTTTCTCTTACAGGGTTGTACCGAGGTGATGAAGGTGGTCAAGCTCCTTTGCACTTTTGGCTGATGCTCACATCCATGTCAATTTGCTGTTTAAATCAAGCCACAAAGTGTTCCTGAAAACATCATCACATAATTTATTTTCCTAATTTGTCATTCTCACGTGCTGTCAAAATAAGTTCCTCTCTGCCTCCCCACCTTTCCCATCGTGGGCAGTCCAACAATCCCATCTCCCTGAATTCGTCTGGAAAGAGGTTCAACTACGGCTCAAAGCTGAATCCGTACACCCGAGCCCGGATGACGGAGGCGTGGCAGCAGCATGCTGTTGCCCCGCCTCCAGTGGTGCACACCATCCCACCAGGTGCAGACACACTGGGCTGCACTGTCTACGGCATCGTCCTCCAGCCGGACACAACATTGCAACAACAGCAACAACAACAACAGCAGCAGCAGCAACAATCCCAGCAACAACAGCAACATCACAGTCAGCAGCACAACCAGCAGCAGCATCCGGCACAAGCACAGCAGCCTTCTTTGCACGTTGGAAGCGAGGGAGGACATAAGTGTGGTGCATGTGGCCATGACATCTCACATCTGGCCAATCCACATGAGCACCAGTGCATGGTGAGCCAAGACCGTTCGTTTCAGTGCACGCAGTGTCTGAAAATCTTTCACCAAGCCACTGACTTGTTGGAGCACCAGTGCGTCCAGGTGGAGCAGAAACCCTTTGTGTGCGGAGTGTGCAAGATGGGCTTTTCCTTGCTCACTTCGCTAGCACAGCATCACAATGCCCATAACAGCGGCAACCCCATGAAGTGCTCCATATGTGAAAAAACTTAT